>NC_043992.1:22625058-22925058 GCF_902150065.1 Myripristis murdjan
CTGGTGTGGTCGTCAGCTGCTCTACTGGCAGTGACTTGCTATATTCAAAGTGTTTGCTTTTACTATTGCGAGAAAATGAGCTTTATCTCACAGGAGAGTTCACAGGAAATGTACCGACTTAGTTTCTGTGGAAAAAAAAAAAATCACCTGGGGTAATGTCACTGTCCATAATTTGGTTCACTGTCAGTGGAGGTGTTTCAGAAAGTGTTGCTAAAAGTCACTACAGACTAAAAGTCACCCATTTTTGCCCAAGTAATACAAAGGTGAAAGGAATACTTCAACGTTTTGAGCAAAAAAACATTTTTTTTTTTTTTTTTTTACTTACCAAGTCTGAGACACATTGTTCGATGCCATTCTCGCCTCTGTACGTCCAGTGGTTTGGTTCCTATGAATAGTATTTTGTGTTAGCTTAGCATAAAGACTTGAAGTCTATGGGAGTCGTTAGCCTAGCTCCATCAAAGTGATAAAATAAACCTTTCAGCGACTCTGAAGCTTTCTTACTTACACAATGTATAATGTGTATTTGAAATACATGCCTTGGAATTAAAAAAACAGAGTCATGGAGGGGAAGTTAATTTGTGCTGGATCTACCTATACCTGGTGCAGAGATCACTGCACTAGGCGGAAGTATCCTTCCGCCTAGTGCAGTGTGTTCAGCGGTTACAGTCCCACCATCTAACTTCTCCTCAAGCCACTCTCGTTTTTTTTTTTTTGTTTGTTTGTTTTTTTAATATATTCCAAGATGTGCACTTCAAATACACAGAGTTGCTGTAAGTTTTTTTTTTTTTTTTGACAGAGCTAGGCTAACGACTCCCATAGACTTCAAGTCTTTATGCTAAGCTAACACAAAATGCTTCCCATAAGAAATGAACCACTGGATGTACTGAGGTGAAAATGGTCTCGAACATCTTGTCTAAGTCTGGGTAAGTCAGAAAATGGGTATATTTCCCAAAACATTGGAGTAAAACTCTTATGTTAACATGTCCAGCCACTGGTATTGCAGTGGATATAAGTGATCAGCACTAACTATACTGCAGTAGTACAACTAATCACATAAAAGCATCCTCAACATTACTTTCCTCCAAACACTTTGCTGTATCATATTTTAGGTCAAGTATTGTATTTGAGTGTGAAGCACACGGCACTCATCTGGTCTGTGAGTGTCTACAACCATAAATTACAAATGATAGGCCCAATTCACACAGGGGTGTCAGAATGACATTCACTGGTCATTAAGCCTGTATTCTCTATCAGCTCCGCTCAAATTATCACTTTATTATTCCTCAATGATGGGAATTATTGCCATCATTACGCACTTGGTCTAGATGATGTGTACATGAGCAGGCATTACCCAAAGCAAACAAGATGATGATGAGTTTAGTCTTTATTGCAACTTAGCAAGAGAGGTACTCCTGCTGAAAATAGCCTAATGATCAAAATATTAATTTTATTATATGGTGGGTAAGATTGATCTTAACTCATTGACTCAAATACACAACCCACAAGTGTTGACTTGTCGAGGAGCTTGAAGGAGGTGGTCAGACAATAATTACAGGTCAGTGCTGTATCAAGGGGACAGAACAACTGCATTATACACAGCAGATTAATTCAACAACACTCCAGCTAGACTGACAAAGTAGACACATTTCCGAGGTCCTTGACTGTGTCTCTCCGGCAGAAGAATCTCAAGAGTTGGCTTGAGATTCATGACCTCAATTTCTATAAGTAGGTGAACATCTCTGCGAGGCCGGTGTTGTCGTCACGCCACGCCTGGTATCATCAACATAAAAACCCTGTGGTTGTTAATGAGACGTCAGCCCTATACTCTCCGGGCCGTACTCGCCCATTTCTGTAATGAATCCTCCCACGGCCCAATAAATCTGTCACCTCACACCGCTTCAGCCGTCTCACAAAACCCAGGTAGTGCAGCAAACTCATGTCAGCAGGCCGTGCCACGGGGCCTGTTGCCGCTTGTGCTAGATAGAGCTGTATTCTGGAGATAAAGAGCAGTAAAGCTACAGAGATCCGCCTTATAAAAGGAAGGCTTTGCACAGGCCTTTTTTTTTTTTTTTTTTTTTTTTTTTTTACAGCAGCAGTCTTTCTGTATGTGTAAAGGGAAAAGCCTTTAGAAGTGCATTTTTTTTTTTTTTTTAAACATGGAAAATAGGGTTTGCACCACTGGCTGTTGAATAACACAATGAGGTATGCCAACACGTACACACATCTCTTATGCAATGCTAAATCCACCTCTGAGCTTTTGCTTGTTTATAGAACTGGGGGCACAGAGAGGAGGGTTAAGTCTCTTTGACAATATCCAAAGACCCAGTTTAAGAGCCCAGAGTTTGGACTTCACCTGCTGTTACCTCAAGAGCCACATTCCTGCTGAGTCAAAGGAATCAACTTTCCCACTTTGTCCCATTGACAACTCGTTTTGTATTAACCACAAGGCAATGCTGTTGAAGAGTGCATACAGTCATCGTGACAAGAGATGAACACTCTGATGTTGAAGGTTACCTTGACAAGACCTGTGATCCTGCAGTAAAATAAATAAATATATGGATGAATGAATAAACAAACATGATGGGGTTGTGACAGCGATGGATGGATGGGAAAATAAAGCTAACTCTGAACAAAGATGAGTCAAACAGTTACTTTATTTATGTTCAGGTAAAAACATGAACCTGATGCAGTAAATTATTGCAGATCTTAGAAACCAGCACATGAACGATTGGGCCAGAAGAGCATACAGTGGCGCCCTCTCCTGGCCACAGACTGCAGGTGCACACCACGGTTTGTTCCAAGCCAGCAGTGCAAAAGAAAAAAAAAAAAAAATCAACTACAGCAAGAAAGAAAGACAATATAGAAAATAAAAAAAAGTAAAGCAGACATTCCCACCTCAAACAAGGTGTGAAACTGCATATAAACTTTATTCCATAAATGAACTTGAAATGCTATCTGGCCATGAAACAATAAAATGAGACCAGCCAAATTTTGTGCCCAGCTACATTGTGTGTTGAGGGGTTGCTCAGAGCCTGGTGTATCAAGATAAACCTGCACCTCCTGTAGGGTCCAACAGAGAGACACTACTCTATCAAAGTAAGAGCAAAACAAATTTACTTGTCCAACACACTGGATACAACTCTTCAACATTTGAGCTGAAGCTCTTTGTAATAAGTAGGCCAGAACACAATTTCAACTTGGGTAGGAAAAAAAATAAAAAGAAAAGATACTATGCTCTCATCACTACCCGCATTCAACCAACTGCAACTCTCATTTCCACAACTTGAAGCAAAGACACACATAGGAGGGAAAGCCGAACCAAAATGCAACACACAAACTGGGGTCAATATAATACAGAACAAAATGCGAACAGACAAACTGAGGGGAAAAGACATGAGAACAAAGAGCTATTCTATCAAATGTGTAGAATGAGCAAAGTCTGCAAATTTGTCTGTACAAATGATCTTTGGAGCTAAAGTGAACCTAGCTTGCTCGATGGACCCCCCCCTCCCCTTCCTCCCCACCACCCGGTGACGTTATCCACCACTCTGGAGAGGAAACATCCCTTTTTTTTTTTTTTTTTTTTAAATATCACACAGCAATGCAATTTAAAATGTCACCCAGGTTTTTTCATCTTTTTAACATTACTCAACTACTGATATAAGTTTTTCTCAGATTTTTTTTTCCTTTTTTTAAGTTCTGTGAGTCATGTAACGCCTTTCCATTTTTTGTTTTTATTCTTTTTTGGAGAGACAGGGCAGCAAATATATATCTGAAGTCTTTAATTTTTCTGCAAGCTGCTTTCTCTAACAAGAAGGCTGTACACATAGCCTTAATGTATGTGATTACAAAAAAAAAAAAAAAAAAACTAGGAAGGAAGTCATGATTTCATCAGTCGCTGTAGAAGGCATTTTAATGTGAGACGTGGAGAGATCAGGAAAGGTGGAACGACTGCTGGCCCTCACGGGCTGCAATTAACAGTTTCTCGCGCATGATCTCTATGCTGGAGTAGTCGGGCAGCTTCAGGTAGTTGACGCAGGTCATGACTGAGGGGAGGAAGTCGTCGGGGTTCTCCGTCGACTCAAATGTCTTCCTCACGATCGTCAGAGGGGGATTCAGGCTCCGGAAACCTGTTAGAGCAACACCAGGGTGAGGTTCAAGATGACTGTGTGACACATAGACACATTTGTTTTATATAGTTCTATAAAATGTACACGTACATTTATATCATGTGTAGACACACACACACTATATCACAAAGTTGTTTTGTATCCAAGCATTTTTGCTAATGCTGGGCCAGCCCTTTAAATAAATTTAAATAGATTTTAGGCGACTTTGATCAAGGGCACAAGTTTTACAAATTACCTTTCAGCTTTCTGTGCCAAGTATTGATTCACCAATCATTTGAATATAAGAATACCTCCTTTAACCTTTTATGCTGAAATAAAGTGAGGGTGTACTTGAGTGTGTGTGTGATAATTCACCTCCAACAGGCAGTCTTGGGCTTCCTGTGACAAACTGCAGGAAGAGTCTCTGTTGCTCGGCATCGAAGCTGCTCAGCACCTCAAACAGGAACCGTACCGCACGGCTGGGGAAAGATGGACAAAAGTAACATGTTAAACTTTCCTAATATCAATAGCTGGCTAGAGTAATGCACTACAGAAGGCATCAAAAACATAGTGGAGCGAAGTTATGCAGGCATTTTTAAGGACTGGCTGCAGCGTCTTGCCCGTGTAGCATGTCTTACCTGTCATGTGTGTAGCCGTGGTCCGGTCGACAGCACTCCATCAGCGTCTTCACGTCCCACGTCTCTGATTTACTGCCACACAGCAACTGGTCCAGCTACAGCAGGAGAGGACAGATGTGAGTGATTAGGGAACAGAAAGAAGATAGACTGACCGCTCCAGGGATTTCAAGACAATCTCCCATTAGGAGCCAGTTGCATGTTAAACAGATACATCAGTAACATCCCTGCTTGTCCAAAAGAGAGACAAACACAAACATGCACACGTTAACACTTAATCAAAGAGGCCAAAAAATTTTCTTTCAGATGTCACAACAGACAGCAAAAAGCACTCTTATTACCAGCCAATACACAACACACTTAACTGATATCATACATTGCCTCTTTTTTGGTTAAAAGAACACATCACCCAAAATACAAAAGAAGTTATCTTCCCACTTATCTATCTGCCCCAAAAAGTATAAATTAGAGGTGGGAAAGGAGTATTTCCCAAAAAAGAACTTCTTTGCCCCCAGGGCTGTGGATTGTGCCAAATTTCTGTGCCGTTTTTGGAACAAGCTGCTGCTGTTGAGTTTTTCATCTGCAAATTTCTGACGATCCAGCCCCACTGCACTGCACTGGCAGACAGGTGAGAAGACAGCAGACTCGAAATCTCACTAAATCGCAAAAGCACTATCTGGATGAATGGACTGCACTAGGGTTAAGTGGGAAAACATTTTTTGTGACGTGAGTGAACTGTTCCTTTAAGTACATCTGTTATGTAGTAATTATAGAATGACTGCTGCAATGAGAACTAATTGTTGACTGTAGTCCTCTGTGTAGGTTGCACAAGAAACTGACTCACTGAAGATATAAATGTATAATGACAAGAATGGACAATAAGCTCACCTCCTCTGGATAGAAATATTGCAAGTGATGCAGGGGGAAGACCGACTCAAATCCTTCCCTAAACGACTCAAACTGCCTGGACACTCCTTCATTAAGAGTCCAATACACCACCAACTACAGAGAAAGAGAACAAAGGGGTGGGCATGATAAGAATAAGCGAGGTACAGAATACGAGAGATGCAAGTATGACTAATGTTTGGGTACCACATACCCTGAGGTACTCCTCCAGGTTGTAGATTGTGACCGGGACGTCTTTGCCGCCCTTTTTCAGCTCAATGTTGGGGAACCCCGGTAGGGTGAAGTCCAGTCCCAGGTCCTCCACTGAGCAGCCGTTCATGTTGAGGCTCTCCAGTGCCTGCTGCAGTGTCTCCCTTGTCTGAGAGACAGAGAAAGAAAGACACACACACACACACACACACACACACAGACAGAGAGAGAAAAAGAAAGACACAAAACAAAGGGCAGAAGAACAGAACTGTCATATGAATTACAAAACTCATTAAAAAACCATCCATGTTGTGGAAGAAAACAAGATTAGCAACTGCTTCACACAGCATGATTAGCATGATGATTAGAATACCATCAAAGATAGATGTTAACATTCCAAGGTTTTAAAGAGGTTTGGGTAGCATTAATTAAGGGGGGTCGGATGCTGAGATAAACAAGTTTTCTTAGAACCCAGAACAATTTAAGCAGTCAACATGAGACTTGGATCACAATATGCAGTATGCAGCAAAGCATAGCTCCTGCAAACTCATTTAAAAAGGCCTTCTGCAGTGAAAATAATAGAGTCTTGGGGGTTTTGGAATTTCCTTTACTGAATACCAAGGAGTTTAATAGGCAGGGAAAGCCCTTTTACATGCCAAGGACTAACACTTGGACTACTACTAACTTAATAATTCTCACACACTTCACAATTCTCATCTTTCTCCACGTCAGGAAAGATAAATTAAAGTTTTATCTTGCATTAAATTAGCTTCCACAATCACTTGCAGTTGTGCCAGTTCTCCCAAATAAAATTACCAGATTGTACAGTTTAGGCATATGTAACCAAAAATAGTCTCAGTTTAAGAGGCCCCCAACAGTTTCCTGCTTAACATTTTGAGCAACACTCTGCTGATATGTTCCTTGTAGTGGGATATGATTTAGTACATAACTGAGAAACTGTTTCCTCCATTGACGGGGAATGTCAAGTTGAATTGGCGAAACAGAAAAGTAAAAAGACACACTAGAAACAGCGATTCAGCATTTCAATTCATATTCATTCAGTACCTCACACCTTTGATCCATATCCATACATCAGAAAAAAAGAAATGCCTTAACTTAGAAAATCAGTCTCTCTATATGTTTTGGCCTATTATAAGATTATGCAGCTTGCACATGTATACATTCCCATAGAACTAGAAGCTGGGCTGTGTCCTTGTCCTCCAGTAACACCAACCAGTTAGCCTTGAAGTGGTAACTGCTTTCTAGCTCTCAAATGAGTGAGTTTGTCTTTTTTCAAAATGTCTGCACCTGATCGGTTTGTTCACTGACCATGCAAAGTTTGACCAATACCGAAATTATATCCAACCTATATCATCATGAAAATTATTATTCATAATAAGAACATTTTACCCAACTTCTACTCAGAGATCAATAAAGTATTTCTGATTCAAAAGTGTAAACGCTCTGCATTTATTTCAAAGTTTTATATTCTTTGCCAGCAGACTGAATAAATTTTCATCTTGAGTTCTCCTCAACAGGAGATAACACGTAGTAGTTTAAGGACTCCTTGGCAGCCCCCCAGCACCACTGGGAGTCCTGCTACACCCAACTCTCAATACCGATGCCTCATCCACATCACCAAGAGCACTGCTGGTTTTCTATCCCATCAGGTAACATATTGCATTCAACTTACATTCAAGGTGTAAAATAGTTCCTACTTAGATGGCCAGAGTAAAACAAGCAGATCTCTGAGTCCCTCCGAACCAGGATTAAAGAGAAATGCTTTGGAGCACCGATTACTAATTGCTCTGCTGTTTATTTGTATATTATCATGTTTACCTGTGAGCGGTCCTGCTCCAGCCTCTTTTTCTGGCGGATAATGTCCTCCAGGTGCTGGATGGACTTGGCCACACCAGGGTCAATGTTGACCAAGTCATGGGAGCTAATGGACGTCTCGTGCCGTAGCATCCACTTGTAAAATGGCAGACCCAGAGGCAGGTCCAGCTGGCAGAGAAGTGGTAAGAGAGGGATTGAGGGTGTGGTACATGACAATGATTTTTGCTGTATATACAGTAGAACCTCAATTATACAAACCCCTTGGGAATGAAGGTAATTCAGACTAAGAACTGAAACATGCATAAAAATGCCCAAACCCTTTTGGGGAAAAACATCTATTTCATTAAATATATTATTAACATGTTTCCAAACATTTTGTTGGGTGGTTTAAGGGCTATTTGTACCACAAATATGTATGCCTGGCAGTAAAATTACAGCTGTCCACAAACACTTGGGGACAGTAGCAGCATCGAAGAAATCACATTTTTTGGATGCAGTTCACACATACAAGAACAAAGTGACCAATAAATAATACACTTATTTACTGGAAAACAAATGGCCTTTACACTAGCACAATGGCATACAGTTGACCAGTTGTTCCGTATAATCAGGGGTCCAACTGTATAAATTACATGCCCCCAAGAAGTAAAAAATGTCATAGTAGAATGAATCTTCAAACTGATTGATTGCTTGCTTGTGTGATAAAACAAATTAAGAATTTTGTTTTTCAAAAACTTCAAAATTAATTTGACAAGCAATAAGCAGACATATGGATTATGCTGGATGGCTTCTTCTCACTGGAAGATGCCTAACAGGATTAGCTTTGTAATGGCAGAGGAGCATCTTTAAATGCCTCTGGTTTGCCTCTGTTCACCTGAAAAATGTGTATCGTGTATTCACAGGATATCGGTTCAGAAACTCAAGTAAACAAAACATAGATGTCATTACCAGTCTGAAGTCCATAATGGCTTTGGCCATCAGCTTTCCTAAGAAACGGAACTTCATTTTGATTTTGGCTATGTGTGCTGGTTTGGTTGTCCTGCCGAAGGGAACAGCAAACAGTCCCCTGGAGCTGAACATGTACTTAGTTCCCTCTTGGCTTCCTGTTGGAGCAGAGAAAACAATATGGTCATGGAAATTCAAAGAAAAAACAAGCAATGACTTGGCCCTGAAAAGATAATGAATCCAAATTAACATAAACTTCACTTCATTTTAATCAATGTCAATCCTTCTTAATGGACTGACTTTCAAATTCCTTAACTTGATCCTTTCTTATAGTTATAGTTTCAGAAAATTGTAGCATGCCAAAAAATATCACGCCTGTACTGAAAATTTGTTTTAGAGGAATTTGTCATACCAATGGGGTTTCTAAACAGCAATCTGAGGACACGTGTCAAAAATTCAAAATGGCTATAGTCTGCTGTTCTGGACCAAGGGTATGGCAGAGCGAAGTCTCTGGAGAGGAAAGGTCTCCCAAAGAGCTCCAGGTCATTAAAAAAAAAACCTTATTTACAATCCAGCGCTATGAACCACAACAGCAAGCAAGGCTTTTGTGCATAGTGACCTCTCTCATTTTTGTCTGGACTATTCAATTGGCAGCATGCAGGCAAATCTGGCACACAGACCTTTTCAGAGGTTACTGCCTCTGGTTCTGTTTTAATTTGCAATGCCTCTCACCTGCCAATCCAATTCATGTGCATTGCCTCTAAACTCACTTCATCATCAGCTAGCTAGATTGTGATTTATTAGTATCAAATTGGTGATATCAAACAAGAGTTGGATGGCACAAGCACAGCTCCCTCATTATCTACATGATAAGCACACAAGGTTAAAAGAGCCTTTTCAGAGTCTGGAGAGTGTATGTAGAGTCAGGTGTAACCCAGGCTACCTCCTTAGAACACTGTCCAACAATACATCAAACCTGAATCCAACAGTCTAATTTTGTAAAATTACATGACTTACCTTATCAGGAAACCAGAAACTTGAAATTAAACTTCAACTAGGTAGTGAAAAAGCAGTGTGATTAAAATGTTAATTAGAAAAGGCAACCCTCCAATGCGGTTGTACTGAAAAAAACAAAGCTCCAGCAGTAGTAACCTTCAGTATGTGCCATCAGCTGGCCTGTACGGCCTATCACCTGTCACTTCAGACATGAGCAGTTCAACAAGGACCTAATGAAATACAGCCTCTTCACAACATCAGTCCATGGCTTGTCCTTCTGGCAGGCATACAAGTGTTTACTGCTCAAACCATGATTTCTGCTGTAGTTGTATTTATTTATTATTATTATTACATCCCTGACTTTAAAATGACTTCAACCTCCAAAATTGCACACACACACACAACACCTGTCTACTGTGTGCACAAGCAACTGTAAGGTTGGGATGTAACATAGGAGGAGGCAGAGCATGTTCAGTTCCCTACTCCATGGGAGAGGTTGTCTTGTAACCGATGCACATGGAAACAGAGAAAGCACAACAAATGACAGAAGAGAACAAAATTGTTAACTACAGTGTAGCAGAACAAGCTACCATCTTGATCAAATTGTTGCAACACTTGCAGTCTCATCTCTCTAATATTTGCCATGCTTGTTTTGCTTCAGCTATGGGACAAATGCTCCCAAACATACAGAGTTCTACACTGGCTCAACACATCTTATGAGTCTTGTGTAGTTGGGCCCTTGTTAGAATCGATGAAGTGGTACCTTTTGGGTTGGCCAGGGTGACTTCTTCACCCCTCCACAGCCCGAGGTCAGCCCGCTGGAGCTCCTGTGACACCAGAGCGTAAAACTCCAACGTGGGGCCAAGACCTGTGCCAACCTGAGAGAACACAAAAAGTAGAAATTTATCCACCATACTTTTTTCTTTAAAAAATTTTTGGGGCATTTCTGCTTTATTTGATAGTGACAGTATAGAGAGACAGGAAAAGTAGAGGAGAGAGGAAGGATGACATGCAGCAAAGTGGGCAGGCCAAATTCAAACCTTGGCCACTGCAGTGAGGACTTAGGCCTCACAAATTTAATTAAATTTAATAATTAAATTATTTTGAATAATATGACTCGAAGTCCTGATTTTTAGCGGACTTGTTGACTTGATGTGGTTTACAGTCACAATATTGGGAAACAGCTGGAAGACCTGAATGTAAAACGGACAACGATTAGAAGAAGAACGGAGAACGATTACATATAAAAGGAGAGGTTGGCAGTCTTTGTAATGTTGTGGAGACAAGTCACACAGTCATACCAAGCAGACCAATCACAGTTGTTGCTGTCTGTATTGCCACAACCTATACTTACAATTCTAGGGAATTCACTTCAGGTTACAGCGTAGCCTACAGTGGAGGGTATGGGGCTACACCGTAAGCTACTGTGTAGATTCTAAGCATAAACCAGCCTTTAGCTTTGATATGTGGTACACAGCTCTACCAGGTGGGATACCAGGGTGACCCCTATCCATCATACTTAAACATAATGCTGAGCTGATAATGTTGAAAAACTCTGCCCTACATTGTGCGACAATAAATCCTAAAATAAGGAAAATGGAAAGTAGGGAATTTGAGTGAATAAATTATTGGAAGCTTTAGTTATCATGCACCCGAGAACCAAACTTTATAGAGTTACTGATCCAACTACACATCTTGAGTAACCCTATATTTATATTTATATTCTTTCATAGTACTGACCTATAATACAACAATCATGGCTTCATCTGATCAAAATAAAAAATATGCACTGATGGAATTTTAATAATCATCAAGAAGACATATAGAAAATACTGAAATAAAATGAAATAAAAAGCTACTTAAGCTCTCCTCCCCAAAACACAGCCAGACATCATAGGTTGGCACAGCTAGTTATTTGCTTCACTGATATAAAATAATTGCTACACTGCAGAAATTTTATTTCATCAAACTGCAGCTAATTAAAGTACAGGTACTGAGGCAGACTAATTTGCCAATCCAAGTCCAAAAGCTGAGGAACCAAACTGGCAAGATGCCAGTTGTACAGATAGTATTAGTGCACCTCTGCTACTGTGCAGGACTCATACCTCATTTTCATACTGGATCTCCAGCATGGCTCTGGAGCTGCCAAGGTCCTGCATCACAGATTCAGCCTGTTTTAGCAGCTCCTCACGGTTTATCGTCCTCTGAAACAAGATAATAATGAACATTAATGAACGAGGTTAAAAAAAGGTTAAGAAAAATTTGAAGGCTTGTATATGTCAACCACATCTCTCTTTTCAAACAATCCACATTAGTCGTGATTATGAGAAAAACAAAAAGCTGGGTTGTGCTAACATGAACCAGGATACTAATTTTTTACGTGCATTATATGTGTTATTCTGTTAATAATCCAAAAATTAAATTCTACCAGCTTATTCGCATTATGTCCTTATGTGGGCATGAAGTCCTAATTGAAAATCATGTGCATACAAACACTAAATGAGATCAAGCAAAAAGATACAGAGCAGCCCAGAGAGAAAGTAAGGAAAGAGACACATAAGAACCAGTATGAACAGTAATGAGTGAATATCTCTTCTAATACTGTATTGAAATACTCAGTTAAATAACAACTACAGTGATATCAGCAGGTTACAGGAAGCAAGGTGTGTGATCGGTCGATTCCATTATGCACTGTGACAAAGCTTTTTAAAAATAAAAATAAAAATAAATTAAAAAAAAAAAAATCAATGTGCACCTTTTTCCTGTCAAGACGTGGTGCAACTCTGCTGTCCTGAGAATCTGATTGGTTGATCTCAGGGTTCGTGTCGAGTAGGCGCTGCATGGCTCTGTCACGATCAAATGCAGTAACGTAGAATAGCATCTGCCGTGTGTCGAACGGAAAGAAGAAGGGGCTGTAGAGATGGAGAGAACAGTGTGTTTATTAGAAGGGAGTGTCAAAGAGAGACAATACAAAACAATTCATTCCATGTAATCTCAAATGAATATTAACAAAAACATTGTTTACATGTTCACAGTGAACTATCCGAAAGAATATCCATTTACAAAGTAATTATTCGATAATGGCCAAAGACCAAATTTCTGATTCCACTTCTTCCAACCAGTAAGTGGGATGAGCGTTTACCAGGTCTTCCCGAGCTCGATGAGCCAAGTGGGGATGTTACCAGTCATGATGACCAGCGGGTCTTGCAGCTGACGGTTGGCTTTGGCTGTCAGCTTACTGTTAATGAACTCACTGGTGGGGATGATTTCCTTACACACTGCATTCTGCAAGACAACAAGGCAAGCATAGCAGTCACATCATGTTTTGCCTATTTTATACCAATATGGCATGATAATGTAAACATTGCTTTTTGCCTGAGGATATCTGATTCTGAAGAGCTGCTGATTGCAACCAAAACCCTTAAGTTCATCTACAAGAAAGTTCTATCTGTGTAAAGAAATCTGAATAAGCAAAGAGTATGCACAGTCACAGAGTAAGATAACCATTGGTGGCCAAATCTATAGGTGATTAAACCAGGTATCAGTTATCAAAATCTATGGCATCTAAAAACTGATGATACAACTGCATATCCTGGTGAGAATAATTCTTTTTTTAACCTTTGACCTGACAAGAATATTTGTCTAATTCTGACAGATACTAGTCAATCATAAATATAACTTGGCAGCAAGTCTGCAAATGACAATTCAATAATGCTGACTTAAGCTTCTCTCTCCATTCGGTTTCTTTGGTTGTGATACTTACATCATACAAGTAGAACCAGTATCTACTGATGGAGTGCAGGACCCTCAGCAGCAGGTTGACCTCTAAAGAGGGGTCATCGAAGGTTATGGTCTCTGGTGGCTCCGAAATGAGGTATGACTCAAGGGGATTGGTAATGCTAGGACACACACCATCTAAAGTTTAGGGGAATCAAAGTCAGTAATTAGGGGAGTCAGACAAGTCACAAATACAATATCAGAAGCTCTGAAGTAAACAGGGTTTGTTTTGGCAACAAGTAGATGTGCAGGTAAATCTTTTCTTAACAGGATTATTCAAGTAATCTATTTGCTGGGCAGGACACCAGAGGCGGAGAGGTTAACTGTCTACCCATGGTAACTGTTAAGTTGCTTGTCTATGCAGCAACAGAGGAATCACAGGGAAACCAATGTTTATGTAAAAAAGCTTAACCTGAATAACAACCTGAGTATGACCAACAGCTGTGTTAACTCATGCGTGTAATTGCTGCCAATATGGCTGAATGTAAACTGGCCATAAACTGAAGCATTATTTCAACTTCCTCAAATTTAGTGCTCAACCTTTCCTAACAAACAAAAGTAACAAAGAAAGAGGAGGGAAAGAAAAGATGTGGTCTATTTTTTTTCCCCAAAAACTGCATCAGTGCAGAGACTGTTTATCAATATGCCAGTGTGAGCTAGCAGTTCCTGGAACTTGGTGTGAGCACACTCCATTAGTAGACATGAAAGATTCACACCGTGCCACAGCTCATCCTGTTTCTTGGCGTTGCGAGGTGAGGTTTTAGTGGGGGCAGTCTGTGCTCGGCCCCTCTTTCCTCCCACAGCGTCTTTGCTGCCATCCTCATCCTCTCTCACAGGCTTATACCTATCAGAATCAAACACACACAACATTTTATCTCTGTATGCTCTGGTAGGTATGCACATCAACTTTTACAACAAACTTTTGTATTTCAGTTTGAAGAGACCCTACGACACAATCACAGCTAATACCCACATGACCAGAGGTGCACAGACAGAAATTTGTCACAACATTAAGTGCTACCATGAAGCAGATTGGCCAAACTGAGTACTAATCCTACAGCAAAATAATTACAGGAACAAATGCTTCAACTGATCCATATATAGTTTTTCACAAATGATATCTTGTGATTTTCATGATGGTCTGCCTACCAGTGTCAAGCTGACCAGTACTTTCCTGTCAGAGTTAAAAGAATGACAACACTGCAAACATTTTTTTTTTCGTTCCACTAGAAAAATATCTTTTTTTATATATATTTTTAGTGGCACTTCAGCAAAGTGCTACTCATTAAATTACCATCAAATTAACAATCTTGGGACAGTTTCATTTGTTGACTGATACTGGCACAAGTGCTTGGGGCTGAAGTAGCACTGAATCAATTACTAAAAACACCATCTGAGCACCACTGCACACGACCAGGTCTGGTATTTTTTTCTTTCTTAATTTGGCATTTTACAACTAATGTCAACACACATACAGCATGTTACAGAGTAAGAACAAGCACTGTACCATATTGTGTGCGTTTTGGTCCAGATGCCAGCTCGCCCAAGTGGGTTTGCCTCATCGTCTGTAGACTCCCTCTCCTCCTCAGCCTGAAGGCTGAACTGCCGAACGGCCTGGTACACAGTCATATTGTATGGTAGCAGGTGGTCACCAATGTAAAATTGTAGTCTGTGGCGCACGCTGCCAGAATTCAGGAACTGGGCTGCCTGCATGACCAATAAATTAGATGTAGTTCAATATACTGGATACTGATACTGTAGCTGGATAAAGATTTTATTTACACTGAAGATAATTGTATTTCCACAAAGCCTTCCTAAGCACCTGAGCAAAGCTCTCAGTATACATATCCAGATGGCTACAGCTGCACAGATTAAAAGAAGAGGCTTACTTAGTATAGAGTGATATTCTGAGATTATGTGCTGTCACGTACCAGTGATTCATCTATTTCATCATCCGAGCCATCATCATCACTGTCTTCGTCTTCCTCTCTTATTCTGCCATAACCTGTTTAAAAAAAAATGTTGAAGTAAACAATGTCAATTAGCATAATAAATGCACCAAGATATTTTCAAAGAAGGTAAAACTTATTACTCCCTTAGTAAACTGCCCTTAATCCCCTCACTTTAACAAGATTAAAAGGGCATTTTTATAAACCTAAGAGCAGACAGTCCCTCACCTCGAACAACCAGGTATCTCTCGATGGCCTGCACCAAGGCCAGAGGATCGATTTTCACTGGACCACCCTTCCATTGTTTCACATTAGTGCAGTCTGGGTGTCTCTGCAGTTGACACTTCAGCTGATGAGTGTTGAAGAACTTCAGTGCCTGAGAGCCCCTGGAGAAACAAATACACACAAACATGGTTAGAACAATGGCATCTTAAAAAAGAAAAAGATACACGAATCCTGCTGATCTTAAGTAAATATCAGCAACAACAGCTAAAGTGACCACAGAAGATAACAACACCAACGATAACATACCTGCTCCCATTGCCGTTGCCACTGGGGAAGTCGTGCACTTTGACAGGGAACTGCTCCATTTGGCTTAGGCAGTTGTTCATCTTGTGCACCAGCGCCAGTAGAGGCCCATTCTCAGACGGCTCCAGGCGACCGGCAGGCTCCGTCCCTGGAACCTGTAGAACGCATGAAAGAGGATCCATTAACACACATTTAACTACCTGAACTAAATGAGTTTTAGGGATGCACGGATACTGTTTTCTTGCTCAATACAGAGGCAGACTACAGGACTCTGAGAATCGGCTGATTCAGAGTAACGCTCTGGTACTGAACCCTTTTTCTGGAGACAGAAGGCTCTGCACCTCTGCAAAAGTGACTCAAGTACATGTTTCACCGATATGAGTCTAAATTGTCAAAATAATAATTTAATATATTGTGTTCTCTCACCGGACAGCCAAAGAAGACATGAAGAAACCTCTTGAGCCGAACGTCACGGCTGACCACATCCCTGTCAGTGTTGGAGGTTAGATACAGCAGCAGCTGTTTTACCAGCCCGCTGTGCTGGATCTCAAATGACGACACGTCCGATTCTGATACAATACTGGAGATCTCCACCAGACACTCAACACCACCATCCACCTTGGAAAGGGGGCCACAACAGACCATCAGTCTCTCAAACTGTGACAAATTCAAATCATTTTTATAAGTTTTCATTTTATTTATATATATATATATATATATATATATATATATATATATATATATATATATATATATATATATATATATATATATATATATATGTATATATACAGTACAGGCCAAAAGTTTGGACACACCTTCTCATTCAATGCGTTTTCTTTATTTTCGTGACTATTAACATTGTAGATTCTAACTGAAGGAATCAAAACTATGAATGAACACATGTGGAGTTATGTACTTAACAAAAAAAGGTGAAATAACTGAAAACATGTTTTATATTCTAGTTTCTTCAAAATAGCCACCCTTTGCTCTGATTACTGCTTTGCACACTCTTGGCATTCTCTCGATGAGCTTCAAGAGGTAGTCACCTGAAATGGTTTTCACTTCACAGGTGTGCCTTATCAGGGTTAATTAGTGGAATTTCTTGCTTTATCAATGGGGTTGGGACCATCAGTTGTGTTGTGCAGAAGTCAGGTTATTACACAGCCGACAGCCCTATTGGACTGTTAAAATGTTAAAATTCATATTATGGCAACTGTTAAAATTCATATTATGGCAAGAACCAATCAGCTAACTAAAGAAAAACGAGTGGCCATCATTACTTTAAGAAATGAAGGTCAGTCAGTCCAGAAAATTGCAAAAACTTTAAATGTGTCCCCAAGTGGAGTCGCAAAAACCATCAAGCGCTACAACAACACTGGCACACATGAGGACCGACCCAGGAAAGGAAGACCAAGAGTCACCTCTGCTTCTGAGGACAAGTTCATCCGAGTCACCAGCCTCAGAAATCGCAAGTTAACAGCAGCTCAGATCAGAGACCAGATAAATGCCACACAGAGTTCTAGCAGCAGACCCATCTCTAGAACAACTGTTAAGAGGAGACTGCGCCAATCAGGCCTTCATGGTCAAATAGCTGCTAGGAAACCACTGCTAAGGAAGAGATTTGTTTGGGCCAAGAAGCACAAGGAATGGACATTAGACCAATGGAAATCTGTGCTTTGATCTGATGAGTCCAAATTTGAGATCTTTGGTTCCAACCGCCGTGTCTTTGTGAGACACAGAAAAGGTGAACGGATGGATTCCACATGCCTGATTCACACTGTGAAGCATGGAGGAGGAGGTGTGATGGTGTGGGGGTGTTTTGCTGGTGACACTGTTGGGGATTTATTCAAAATAGTCATAGATATATATATATATATATATCTATATATATATAGATATATAGATAGATAGATATTTTAGCTTTAGCTAATTTTAGCTGATAACTTTCAAAATGAGGGACTATGCAGTCAAATCTACACTCTGACCACTGTAGATAATGGTCATAGAAATCTATGGTTGCATATCTAGCAGTGTTAATTAAAAAACAACAACAAACAAAAAACAATGTAATTCCACACTAACTGATAACAGGTATCTTATTTTGCAGGTTTCACAACTGGAAGCATGTAATGTCTTCTCTCTTCTATGCACTGTTTGACTTTGATGGTGACTTTTATTTCTTCTGTTGTAATATCACCCTATATTCCCCTATAAGAGAAATCCTTGAGTAAGTATGTGCTGTACCTGCAGGCTGAGCTGCTCAGTGGCTGTGCAAAGTCTCTGGAGTACATTCAGTGCAGGGTTACTGCCATCCACATTTTCAGAGTTGAAGTAGCGCTCAACAAACTTGCTTGCCTGTTCTTTGATCCAGGCCTTGATTTTGTCCCTGGAAAGGAGATACATATCATTATTCTAATGATTACAGACATTACTCCCCACTGGTGTTACAGTCACAACCAGATATAACCAGATACCACACCCTGTCATCATACCTGTTATTTGAAATAGAGTCCTTGGGAGGCGCCCTTGCCAACCCACTAACCCCTGCTGTGCGTGACGGCTCTGAGTTGGCATTGTTTGTCTGGGCGCCCAGCTTGCCCCAGGTCTTGGGATTAAGACTAGCCAAAAAGGATGATTTGGGGGACTGAGTAGTGGTAGGGCTCTTAGCTGTAGAGAACCAAAGACAAAGATGTCGTTTTAATTCATGACCACATACATGTCTCCACTTCAATAAATTTGAGAAAAAAATATCTCTTTGATAAAAGAGAACACGTGTATTTCTAGAAGAATGCATAACATGAAAACGCACTCATTCAGTAAAAATGTTGTTAGATCAGGTTTACCTATTCTGTTGATAACTTTTCCAGTAAGTTGGTAGAAAGTCAAGTATTATCAGCAATATCATAGGTAAAAGGTACAGTAATGGTTTAACTCACCCTGATTGTCTACTTTATCATCATCCCTTGGAGGAGAGTATTTAGGCCGTCTGGGCCCTCTTTTAGGTAGCCGTTTCCTTTTGAGGACATCGCTTAACCGCCTTGGAGAGGGATAGGACATTAAATGAGTCACTTCATGAAAGAAAGAGGAGAAAATACATACAACACCTAAAAAAAACCAACATGCCATTATGACAAAACAAAACAAAGAGACATTGCTCACCCCTGTGGGCTGAGGTCCAGTGAGTCGTCCATACTGTGCTGGAAGCTGGGTGAGCCCAGGTCAGGAGTGGCGTTAGTAGCAGCTGTAGTGGATGCTGTGCTGATGGTGGTAGTGCACAGACTTGCAGTACCACTGGTGCATGCTTTAGGGGGACTGGTGACTAGGAAGCTCTCAGACTCTGCTAGGTTCTTCACCTGGTGCATCACACCTGGAGGACAAAAGAGGAGAGAGATGTTACATTGTATAAAGCTTTGAAACACACACACAAAAAACTTATGGGGCAAAATCAAATATCACAATCTCTTTGAGCAAACACCTCAATATCCAATATCCAATGTGTTTCTTTACAACACAAGGGGAGTTCTATACACACCAATCACCCCTGCTGTAATAACAATAGCTCATATCAGTACTTTTGAAGAATTTTGCAGCATCTCCAAACTGTTGTGATGAAAAATTGCCAAATAACTGTACAAACAAGTGGCAATTTTGTCACTACACAAATAACGATTTACAACTCTGGGGCATGTTTTCTGTGTTTTTCTGTGACCCCAAAAGCTATTCTAAAATTTGTCCCTGGAGGGGGTAAAATCATCAATAACATTGATGCTATCCTTTAAATTATTGCAGGTCATCCACTCTGGTGAGCTGAAAACTTTACCATGCAGTATACCATGCACAATACACAATAGTATTATGGATTACCTTCTCTTCTGAAATAGACACTGAAGACATCAGGCAGCTTCTGCATGAGGATCTCAGCCATCTGCAGAGAACCCACTACAATCTTCAGGTCCTGGCTTGATAGCATGGAGGCAATGTGACTGTAGAAGTAAACATAACACAAGAAGTGAACACAAAAAATATCAGGATCAATTCACCATGTAAATATGGGTTGTCTGGTGAATCTAGTTATTTCATACTCAAACTTTAAAAGGTTAATTTGACTTCAGCAGCAGCAGTGCCAGGTTGACTGCATGTTTAAGGTACAGAGTCCTGTCTTACCTGGACACAGCGTGATTCCTCAGCACATCCTTCAGCAGCTCTGCGTCAGCAAAGTAGATGATCCTGAGGATGGCTCTAAGGCACTTGTGTCTAACAGCAGGGCCAGCAGAGGAGCTGTATACCTCATATAGGACCCCAAACAGTGTCTTGATGAAGCACTTGGCTAGCTCAGGGTCCTCCTTCATCAGCTGCGCTCGTGCATCTTCCCGCCGCACCTCCTGGTGACTCCCTGGAGACAGACAATCAACAAACGTCAGCTGAAGCACACATAAATGCACATGTGTGTATAGTAGAGAGAGGAGGATCGTGCACAAGACTACACAAAATCTGTACATATTATGTTACAATTACTTGTCATTTGAATACAATCAGCTTTCATTTGTCCATCAAGATAGCTGTGTAGTGGAATGGAATGGAACACTATGAACTAAGATGATATATTCAGGGGATTAGGTTCACTTAGCCGTACCTGTATTTGGGTTGGCAAGAGGATTGGGTTTCCTCTGGATGCCGCGGGCTGTGCCTGTGTCTTCATTGATCTGCTGCATAGAATTGAAGTCAATAGTGTAGACGCGGCCAAGGGTAGACAGGCTGATCTCATCCTCCCCATTCTGGTGGGCTGTCTGCAGAGTCAGATAGTCACCAAATACCACCATGCATCAGTGTCACACATTAATAAGTTAGACAAGGTTTTCCCTTAAGTGTGTAAATATGAAAATACAAGAGTAACAATTTAACAATGTAAATGCAAACAATGTAAATTGACCTTTTAACAACTGTGAAGCATTGCAATGGTAAACTGCAAATGAGTCAATCTGTTATTCATCACTGCAGTGATCTAGATCTGCCAGGTAATAAAATCCTAATTTTACTCACATTCGCAATGATTTCATAACAAAACAAATTAACCCAGTTGAAAACTGGTCCTGATTACTAATGAGTCGCACCAGTCCTGAAAAATCAGTATCAGTCAATCCCTAGTTTTAACATCCAACATCTAGCACAGCAGGACACATCTCCCCAGTGACAATGGCTTCATCCCAAAGAGTTTTTCAAAGTGTGGGTGACATACACTATCCTGCTGTGCACATACCTCAATGATGCGGCTGTCGATGCGATTGTAAGGATGCCAGAGTCCCCGGTCATCTCTCCACTGCCAGATGGCTCCTTCTGTGGTCTGGGCGCTGCCCTTCTTTAGCATGACATCCACTGCAAAGATGCCCTCTCTAGGCAGGCAGGGCATCAGCTCACTGTAGAAACAAAGGTCATTTTAGTTTGCTACACAACACCACACATCTTTGCTCTGTTTATGTCTGTGTAGTTTTGCAAAACCAGCAAAACCACTGTCTGTAGAGTGCACGTTTGTTTAATTTTTAATCAGCATTTAGGGTCAGAGTGACACTCAAGATTAGGTGTTTAATTTATAGCTTATGTTTGGCAAGGGTTTTCCAGTAACATCTTAGCACTATACATATGATATACTGCCAAAACTCAGTTGAATATACACAACAATGGGGCAAATTTGGTTTAGATTTTTTCTTCAAGCAGTCTTCACTTGATTAACACAGACTTGAAGCACCATTTATTAATTAGCTGTGTTGGGCAACTTAAGCCGAAGCATCAGACAACTGTTAATGTCAAACACTGCCTTCACGGTGGCTAAGTAGTTAAAGACAAGCCTTTAATTTGAGTTCAAGCACTAAACAAACAGATCAAGAACTTATCACATTATTAGTAGCATTATTTATTGCTTAGCAGTAGCACCTGATTGCTCAATCTGCTGTGCTTCCATGATCATAATGTACTGAACTGTATGATTGGAGAAGGCTTTCAATGACTAGGAATGCAGAGTGCATGGTACATGTTTAGGAGAATGTTACCATATCAGGGAGGTCAGTTCATAGAGCTCCTGAGGACTCCGGGGAACCAGGTCAATCTGTTCCTGGCAGCTACCGTTTGATGCGCCACACAGGAGGAAGCGCAGAGTCTCCGCTATGTCTGATCAAGTAAGGTGACAATACAGTCCCAATGTCAGTTTGATCTTCTGCAACAGGAATTCCCATACAACTAAGCTGCACAGACAATTAGGGTGATACGCTCTATATTTAATTTGTGAGTCAGATGTACACGGTTCTTCCAAATCCTCCATTTCAAAAGTGCAGGCTGATGTTCAGTATGATTTGTGATTTTTGACTCAATAAGGCCATAATAGTTCATCTTTCAACCAAATTTCACATTAAAAAAAACATAACACTGGCTCTGAACATTTACACCCAAACTTTCTGCCCAGTTCCAGTTCCAAGACTGGAATTATCAAATTCATACCGCTTACTGCTCCAGACTTGACCAAATGTAGGAACACCGATTTTAATGAACTTTCAGCCTATATCTGAGTATAGACAACCTATTCATTTGTAGTAAATATATGTGAGTGTACCAATGTTTGCATTAGAATAAAAGTGCGAACACGCATACAGGCTGAATGTCATTTGATGAAATACACCCTGTAAGTGTGTGCATGTGGTTTATCTGTGAAAGTCACTCACTTTGTTTCATGAGCTGGACTGCCAGGCAGGGGCAGTTGGAGCACATGAGGGAAAACATGCGCACAACCATGATGAACATCCCTGAGCTGAGCACAGGGGGGGTCACCACCAGCAGCTGCTGAATGTTGGTCAACAGGTCCCGTGAGGCCACCTCCTGCAGCAGGTTCTGTTGTTTCAATACAGAAACACACACACACACAAAGACACATTAGCCAAGGTGAGTGATGTGGCAAATGGCCAAGGTAAACACAAAACAGGAAAATATGGTTTTGAGGCATTAAAAATAGAGGCACATAAACATACCTCCTCATGTTGAAAGTTGTCCACCAGTCTGGCGAAACAGAGACAAGTGCTTTCAACGGATTTTTTATCCTGAAAGGGAGTTGATGAAAGCAGTAATTAATCAATCCTCCTGACAATAAATAATACTTTAAATAACTACGATGTGAGGCAAGAGTCTGTGGGGGTGTGATCTGGGAAAAGAACACCCAAATATTAGAGTAGAGACAAGCAGAGCCATAACCACATCACTGAAAACACAGACACTAACCAGAAACGCCTCAAAATATTCATAATGATGATATTCCACTACCTACATGCCATAAAATCTTCTCTTTTCTTAACGACTGGCTGGATTACAAAAAAGTAGTGCATTCCACTATAGAGCGTAAAATTCCTCAACTTCAGACAGCACCCTCACACTGCCTAAAGGGAAACCAAGCCAAGTTCTCATCCACTTTCTGTTTGCCTTAAGGCCACTGGCACTAATGTAACACTAATAATTAATATTATTACTAAAAATGCTGACTATTTAAGAAAGGTAGAATATTGTGAACACAGCCTCATCTGTTAATATAAACATAATGCATTTTGCAGGATACTACATACCTTTTCCAGCCTAGTCATACCAAACATAACAAACAATCTGAGAAAAACTGATAAAACATCAATAAGAAAGTAAAGGGACATTTTCTTATTGATTACCCATGTTTTACTTTCTTACATAAATTCATGACAGTTTACTGTTTTCTGACATGGTGAACAGGTACCTGGTGTGTGAGTCTCTGAGTCAGTAGTGGCAGAGAATCAGCAACAAAGTGAAACTCATCTGGAGTTATGCTCTGGCAGCAGTTGGCTGCAATGGCCAGGGCGTTCCTCTGGGCGTTGATGCTGAAAAACTCTAGGTAGAGCAGACAGTCAGCAAGCCCGCCCTACAAAGGAAGGAACAGACTTAAAATGACCCAAGCATTTGGAGATATTGTTTACATTTAACCAGCACAAATGTTTAAAGCTACATGCTTGTAATAAGGATGATTTCCCATAAAGAAAATTCTGTTATGTTAGCAATATGTCAGAAAATATGTACCCCACAAATTATGTTCTCTGTGGGTCACTGTGTAACAAGTTTCAACTGATAAAAATGTATAGACCTAAAAATAAATTGACCTAAAAATAGATTTTTAGGTCATTTTGCATTGTCTGACAGACATCTCTTTTTGTCATTTGTGGCAATCCATACTGTCTAATTATACAAATTTGCCAATCAATAATTAAAAGAAACAAGCACATGATTCAAAATAAAATGCCACCTATTTGGTCAGTGAAATCAAATACAAACACCTAAAAGGCCAGACAAAAAAAATTAGAATCCAGGACTAGTGCATTAAAGTGTGTTGACTCACCAAGGGCACCAGTGTACTAACCTGTAAACATCTGTGTATTTTATGTTCCTCAAGTTTTTTTGTTTTTTTTTGGACCAACATAGTGACCCTATGATCTCACTGACAGAGTAACATATTAGCTGCTTGTCAGAGGTTTACAATTATTAAAAATGGTGGAAAATTCACTATTGTATATGCTAAATTATATAGCAAGGTTAGTTGTGTGCACTGAATTGTGCACTCAATAATGGTAATAAAAATGGTAATAAAAAAATTTGGCCTCAACAGGTGGGTAAATAGGGCCCAAGTTGGAAAATTATCCATCAACAACACTACACTGGTTTATATCAGTGACTGATACAGAGAGGACAAGCTACAGATGTGACAAAGACAGGGCACCAACACTTACAGCCTGCAAAATGGCTTTGCTGTGTCGCCTTGACAGCATTTCCAAGGCAGTCAGTGCCTGTTCTGCTACGTCAATGAACTGGATCACTTGAAGCTGTACACAAAAAGGTGGGAGAGGCATTAGCATATCTTAAGGTAACCAATGCAAATCAACAAGAAATGACTGACAGATATGGTTCAGTCTCATCTCTTTCTATCTACCTTTTCCAGGAAGACAGGAATGGCATCAACCACCACAGCAGAGGATCGAGGGAGCGCCTCCATCATATACGTGAGAGCACGTGAGGCGTGATTCATCTGTGTGCACAGAAGAAAATGTAATTCATAAATGCAGTGGCTTCACAAAAAAAAAAAAAAAAGATTAAATACAGGAATAAAAGCTCATAGTACTCACAATATCAAAGTTATGCTCCATTTGTAACAACGTGATCTGTGGAGAGAAAAAAAAACAACAAAACAAATGAGGATCCTGCCCCTGCTTTGTCAAGATATGCTGGTCCCATATGTGAAACAAAAAATAGTTGAATCCTGGTTGGATGATGGAGGCATTTAAAGGCCAAATGCAGTTTCAAGACACACAAGTTCTAGTCCAGTAAACTTGGAGCCCATTCCTAATAAAAACTGGCAACAGAAATGCTCAACAGTTTAAATATTGAAATAGAATGTGAACAAAAAATTACAGTGGTTGAAAATTTTGACCATCAATTCCATGTATACCCTTCTGTTATGGCGTTCCCTAGTGAAACGGGAGTGACTCTGTTGAGTAGGTCAACTTCCTTCTACTCAGCAACTTCCAAAACATTAATGAATGCCTTGCTGGACAAAATGTTCACCTTCTAGAGGTTGTTGCTCTCAAACTAAGATGAACACATGATGAACAATATAGATTCCCATGAATGTGTAGGTTGGCCAAAGCACTGGATAGCCATATATGGAGTCCATGCAGCATGAAGGGGTTCACTCAAAAAGGACATACTTTTAGGACAATCTAAAGAGCAATCAAAAGTCTCATTTCTATGTAAGTGGTCCATAGTCATACATTCTTCACCAAGTGATGGAAAAGTAATGCTCCCATTTACTACAATGAAGGTTCACAAAACTCTCTGAAAATTCATCATGTTTCACTTTCAGATTTATCCCACCAAAACTTCTGGATAGAAGTTAATCCATTAGTCATGCAAATTAATGAGCATGCCAGGAGGCCAAGGACTCATACCTATACATGAAGAAATAAAATAATAAAAAAAAAAAAAGCAGAAGACTTTGTCATAGTCCTTGGACAACAACCCCAGTAGCTGAATTACTCCCTTTTTAAAAAGGCCAGTCTTATGCAGTGGAAATCAATAAAAGAAAGAAGTGCATCTTGTCTGACAGGTGCTATTGCCTTGATCTACAGTGTTTCCCCTAGGATTCTGGCTTTGGTGAGGGGGGATGTGTGCGTGTGCTGTGCGCACACAAAACTTTTGGAAGTACACAAACATTTTGGAGGGTGGGGACAATATTAATAAGTTGCTCAATATTCTTCAGATTTGAACTCACTGACTCATCTATATTATATTAATCTATATTAATACAATAGGCTCTGGTCATGAGTAACATCAGCAGTAGTGCTTGAAACGCCCGTGTCCATTTGACTTGGACCGAGAACACACTCATCTTAGTGGTGATGAGTCGACTTGAGCGGCCTGTCAGGGGGAGGGAGGCCGTTTCAACCAAGGGGCTACCGCTCTGGTCAGAACTCGTATGCACGGCTGTTGTGCTTGGAACGCCCGTGTGGGTGTCCATTTGACTTGGACCAGGGACCAAAGGATTGCAAACACACTCATCTTCGCCACTGGTGGTCGACTCAGGCTGTCATACTGCACGTTTAAAAAACGCTGATATTTTCGCCTGTTTTTCAGGCGGCTGGAGCCGACGTGACATGAATGATTTATTTCACTTACAGGGGTACAAGTGTGATTCTCCTCTGTTCTCCTCCTCTCTCTGTCTGGTTGTGGATGGGTGAGGGTACAGAAACATGATGTTAAATTATTTCTGTTGTGATTTTATTTATTTTTTAACTTGAAAATTAAACTAAATTCAATTAATTTAGCGTGACTTTCAGGCGAGGTGGGAGGCTCCGTTGGTGATGGGGCTGCGCCCCGCCAATAGAATGATAGGGGAAACACAGAATGAACCCCTTTTCTTGAGACGAGGGCCTTTTTCTACACTTTTTTTCCTTTGGTTGCCTGCACTTTTCAAGACGTAGCATTCAGACAAAAAGTGACATGCTGTTTTATTCACACAACAAAATAAGTAGTCCCCCAAATCTCAATTAGCCCCACAGCTTCCATGGCAACAAGTTTGTTTATTGTGTAAATAAGGTACACATAACACTGATTTTTCACTTTACACCATCGTCTGAACTCAGATCTCTCTTTGGTGCTGTTGCTGTGCTGAACACATGATGAAGTCTCACTGGACGAGAGGACGCGGCTGCTGGGTGTGGGTCCATGAACTAAACCTGCACTGTTAACATCTCGAATTTCACCAGCTTATTCAGGAGCTACATCTCAACAACTGCCAGTTTCAGCAGTACTCACTGGAGGTCAGTTTGATGGACTGTTGGTTAAGGTCAGGGGCCAGATTGCTCAGATTCACTTTGTTGCATCAGATGACTTTGTGGCATGAGTCTAACGTTTTCCAGCTACAATGTTTCCCTATATGGCAAAGTACCCCAGAGAAACAAAGATACAAGTGGCAGCTTTCTATTGACTTTTCATGCATATTAATAAGATGACAGAAAGTCGGCACCCAACCACAGCAGCTCTTCATCCACCATTTTTCTAAGAACAAAAGCAAGTGACAACTTTCATCACTTACCTTATAGGCTACATCTGGCCCTGCCTCACCTGTCAAGGACTTTTTTTGTTCATGTCATGTGTGAATACATTCAGCGAGTATACTTCAGGGATAGTGGCTGACAGAGTTAAGAGGGGACATCACAAGTGCTGCCAGAAAATTGACATGACAACTTCATGGGCTCTATGTGTGAAAGGGAGTAGGAATCAAACATATGACATTTCAATTACAGTTCTACCCTGAGTGTAAGCATGAGGAACCCGAATATAAGTGAGCTCACCAGGGCAGGCACGACACTCTTGACAGGGAATCCACCAAGTGTCTCCTCATTTCCCATCACCAGCAGCTGGCACATCTCAATCGCAGCCTGGAGCTGCTGGGACTCGTCACCCGTGGCCTGCAGGCCCTGCAGCAGCTGCTGGGCCTTGGAGCCTGTGAGAGTAAGGGCACAGTGTTCAAAAGGAGCTTAAAAAATGCAGTCAAACCTCTGGCAGGACTGTAGCTCAACAGACAAAACGATGTTTTTTCATTAGAATGTTAAAGTATGTCCAACCTGGACATTTTTCCACCATACCAACCAATTCTGACAAAAGTCTTATTTGCCTCACTGGAGCTACTTCATACATCATTGCTGCAAGAGTATGCTGCTGTCTGGTGAAGTGCAATAAGGCCAATGGAGGATCCAAATGTAAACCACAAAAACACCCAAAGGACGCCCTTTTCAAGACACTGATTGCTTGCTCTGTAATTAGACACGAGGGAAAAAGATTTAAATAAAAACTAGAAGAGTGCACTCAGTAGAATGCAGATCTCCACCAGCCGTATCTCTCCTTTTCTGTTCTGTAGGATACCCTGTGTGTTGCGCAACACTCGGGAATGATTCAGCAGCCCATTGAATTGTAAAACACTTTTCAAATAACAAATTTATGTATGAATCAAATATAATACAGTACAGTACATCAAATATACAGACCAAACAAGTAGCAGTTAAACTCAAGAGGCTTAGGGTGTTTAACAGTATTTGTTTGACTTTATTATACACATTATACAGTGGTTAGGAACCTATGACTTGTGAGCCATTTCTGGCTTCTTGCCAGAGAAGAGCACAAATTAAAATGGCAATATTCAGAATTACTTTTAATTACTTTACTTACTTTAATTACCCCCCCCCCCCTCTTTTTTTTTTTTCTTTTTTTCTTTTTTTCTTCCAAACAGTTTCTGTCAAAGCCATATGGCTTCTGGCATATAGTAATTTGTAACTTGAGAAGTGTTTGACAATACAATTAGCTGCTGAGTTTCTCTTGACTTGTCGCCAGCACTTAGGATAGACCAAAGGTGGTTAGCCTGTAGTTCAGAAAAGAAGAAAGGCCCTTCTAGTTTTGCATTTTATAAATGACCAAAATGTGAATAGGCTTATTATGACTGAATTGTGACTGGTAGTCTCACCCAACACCTGTATACATTAAACCATTTTGACTGTTCCTGGCCAATCATTCCCACTTTTGCTAGACCTGGAAAGGTACGGAAGACCTGCTCTGAGACAGGAATAACTTGGGAGCAAACATACTGTTCTAAAAAATAAGGCACATTGTGTTCCATGTTAGGATGCAACAGTATGAGATTTTGATAGTAGAGTTATAGTCTATGTTAATTAAAATAAAAATAATAAAATGGGCATTGAAGAGTTTCTGGTATGTTGGTCCTACAAAAACAATCACACCGGGTGCCTCACACCGGGTGAAATGTTACTTTAACTAGATTACAAGCAGTATTTGTGAGCTTCATAAAATAAAAAGTAACTCATGGATGCTGCAATTACCTCATTTCATGTTAATGTTGGATTCCTGTATGTTACACTAAGCCCAACTCTTAACTCACCTTGAGTTCTTTCATTATCAATGACTGTTTTATGTTTAATCCCCCACCAACTTGACATTTCATTAGCAACTTGCCAGCATAATTTTGTTGTTGTTTGAATTTCTTTCATTGGTTTGACCTGGGCATGATCGATGTAAAGGATAGGTGTAATATCAAGGATTCTGTAATAAGGTAAGTGTTGGGCACTTTTCAGTCATTTTTTGTAAATTAGATATCAGTCTTTCAGTGTTACATCAAGAATCACAGAGGCTGAATTTACTTTGTACTTAATATTGTTTTCCATAGGTTAATACACTAGAATAAGGCCATGGTCAAGTCAAGAGGTCCTGCACTGTGTTTACAGCAATGGTATGAAGAAGACAGGTGTAAAGGTGAGGATTAAGAACTCACTGGCTCCGCTGCCTATGGTCCTGTGGAACAGTTGCGACATGCGAGGTCCCAGGGGCCCGAAAAGATGTGGGGGGAGACCCCTGGCCTCCAACAGCGCTAGAGGAACAACAACAATAGTTGTTAGGAGTGCAACTCTGTAAATGATTAGCGAGATTACAAAGAGTACCGGTAGCGAAGTCTGTATTGCATTATTTCTTTCATAAAATGGTATAGTGCACTCAGTCACAACGCAAACATTTTTTGCACAGTGATCTACATGAAAGAAATCTATCACTCCTGATACCTAGCACCTCTTCCAAGCATTTGACCACAAGACCAGTGATTTTTTTCTTCAGTTTGACAATACTATACCTAGGGTTGCAATATTCTGGGACTTTTCGAAGTTGGAAACCTTCCACAGGACTTAATGGGAATATATGGGAATTTAGGGGAATTAACAGGAACAAACTTGAAATTTGCAAAAATGCAGCTTAGCTTATAGCAGGGCATAATCTTGATTATAATCTTGAATCTTGATTAAAACAAATTCAGTTGAATTTCTACCCTGCACTAGGCATTCCTCCATCACATGCACAGATAATTTCTAGAATACTGCATAGTACAGCAGGACTAATGAAGCCACATGTTTACATCTGAGCCCAAGGACTACATCCAGTAAAGTAAGCTTTGATGATATTACTGGGATAAATATATTTTATCTATGGTATTTAAGTTTAACTAGCAAAAAGTACATCAAAATGTGTCTGTTATAGTGCTAGCTAGCTTAACTGTGATGCTGTTTCTTCTGCCTTCTGCTAGCCAGTTTTCTGTTATCATACAAGAATATAGGTTATAGTTTGCTTTAGCATGCTGATTGAGGAGTACTCATGTATTCATCAATTGTAAAGGACTGAAGAAAAATGCAGAAACCAGAGGCTTCAGAAGCTTGAGAGATTTTTTTTTTTTTTTTAATGTTACTTTTTTTTTGGTTCCCCAAAATTCCCCAGCTTAACTCCCCATGGAAGGTTTCCGCAAAGTTTCCAGAATTTCACTAGAAAATTTCCATCCCTTTGCAACCCTTACTATACCAAGTGTACATTCACTCAACTGCCCCAGAACATAGTGATCAGGTATACAAACCCTGAACTTCAGTGATTACCTGGAAAATTAGAGAAGAGTGATCCACTTACCTTGCAGCCTGCCCATTTCAGAGTCATCAGACTCACTCTCTCCAGAGGTGGTCATGCCTACAGCTCCAGCAACTGAGCTTGAGGCTTGAGACAAAAAAAGAGAAGAAATAAATAAAGGAACAGAGGAAGAGTGTACATGTTATTTAATTTGTCATTAAAGTAATAACAGAAAACACATAGTGAAGACTGCACACTTCTCTCTTGCACTAAAAAAAGTAATTTATTGGACTATGTGGGAATCACCTATGAAGTAAATTCATTGTACTAGAATACACTCTGTAGCTGCTAAATGTTGATGCTCACAGGTGTCTGTGAACTTTTACTAGTGCTGTCTTGACAGTCTCTATTCACACACTGATGAAGGGGCCAAAACATGTTGTTGAATGAACATAACTGGAGAATGACCTTGATCTTATGAGAAACTCATCACTGTTCAAAGGTTGACCTGCCCATAGGAAGACAACTGTTCCACAAGCTGTGTAGCAGGGGAAAGGTATTAGGTTGGTACCTGAAGCTCCTTGAGGTGCTTCGTCAGCGCGAGTGGCCGACGAGTTGGCCCCATCCTGGTTATTGTCGGAGTCAGCCATTTTCTCCTGTCGGCGAGCGTCGGCTGCCCCGCGCTTGCCCAGGCCTGAGCCCCGCCGACTGACACACAAGCAGAGTAATATTAGGATGTTAAGCAAAAGCAAAGTAATGATCACTCTCATATAGTCAAATACAGAGCAGAGGTTATTTCTTTTTAAAATCAAGGCTAGGTTAAATTATCAGGAAATGTACACTTGCACAACCAACACTGGTTAGACAGCAAGCAGATTTTTGTTTCAAAATAAACAAACTAATGTGAGCACAGATGATTTTGTTTTTCAACCCAACAGAGGTGTAACTTCACATTGTTTACACATTGATTTTATCCTATAGACATTCATGCTTGCTATGCAATAACTGTAATACGTGCTACTAGGGCTGGGCGATATATCGATATAAAAATTATATCGTTATATTTTTAAATGTGATATAGAATTAGACTATATCGCCTATATCAATATAGTTCAAATTTGCACTGTGATCCTTGCTCTGCTGCGCTGCTGACCCGGAGCTCTCTGCACTGCTCCGTGCGCCCCCGCCCCTCCTCTGTCATGCACAGAGGAGGGGCGGGGGCAAACACTCCGGCACTCTCGGGGTAATTTTATGGGGCCGGTGTCGCGTGTCTCCACCGCAGGAACTACCCCGAAGGAGAGAGTTTCTGAACGTTTACAGGGGCTAAAAAACGGACCTGCCTCGGGGTAGGGACTCTGAGCGGCCCCGAAAAACTCCTGGGTGGGGCAGCGGCTTGGGATTTACTTGGTGCTGACTGGATTTACTCTCGGCGCGATGTGGTGTCAACAGGAAGCAAACAGCCGGGCGCTAGGCGTCCCTAGCAACACAGCCAACACTACCAAGCTAACGCTAACATGCTAGCTAACGTTAGCTAACGCTAACAACAGGCTTTTCAGCCAGCATTTTAGGGGCGCTAACGTTAGCTTTAGCGGACGTTAGCTAACGCTAACGCTAACAACAGGCTTTTTTAACAACACGCTGAGCAGAGGGAACAGAGGGCTGAGCGAGAGGATGTTCCTGTAGTAGTTCCTGCCCCCCAGATACTACCAGGAACACTGCAGAAGCCCCAGCCACAAGCCATCCACAACCCGAAAAAGCTCCAGCCCCGTCATGTCATATTTGGCTTTGACTTAACTGAACATTTGCTCTCACTTTGTGGAAAAAATATCGGGATATATATCGTATATCGATATTCAGCCAAAATATATCGGGATATGACTTTTGGTCCCTATCGCCCAGCGCTACGTGCTACATTAAATACACATCTTGAAGTTAGGACACATGAAGAAAGCCAATACTAGGGCTGTCATGATCATGAAATTTTAGCTAACAATTAACTGTCATACAAATAATTTAGATTTAATTTAGAATTCTTCTTTGACTCATTTTATTCTACACACTCTACCCACACCACAGATAGTATAGGCCTACCTAACATAACAAAAAACAGTTTCAATATAGTTTTGATTCATATACAAGCTGCTTTCATTTTTACAACATAATATGCCCTGGAGAAAATCCATGTTTCCATTCAACCATTTTAAGCACACTACGTGTGTGCACGTGTGTAAGAGTGTGCACTGAGTATGCCAGGTTTTGCATTAATCTATTAAATGCCACAGTTTAATGTCTACCGCCAGTTTCACACTACTTGGAAGGAAAAAAAACGGCCCTGATCTTTTTCATGTTCTTTACAGTCACATTGTTTTCTTTTTCATGCGCACAACCACCACAAATAACCTCTACAAAGTTACCTACACAAGCTTTGGCATCAACATGAAAGTAACATTAAGTCTCTCCTCAAATAATCAAAATAATCTACATGACACCAAATAAATTATCCTTTAATTCCTTACTTTGTAGTTCAAAGTGAGGTGACTTTCAGGTTCAGTTTAAAACATACACAGCAAAACAAAAATTTATTATCTTAAATGCAAAACTTAGCAGCTGCCCAATACCACTTGTAACACTGAATATTCAGGTCAACATTTTGGCTATTTTACTGAGCCAATGTAGTTGCTATGGTTGGTTGTTTAGACCTCACATCAGCTGTTTTGCTTTCATCTTCTGACTCTCAAAATACTCCAGGGCTCTATGCTAACTTTTTCCCCAGAGGTATATGTGTTCCTAAATGAAAAAAATGTAGGAATTTAGGAGCACAGTGAAAAATGTTCAAGTGAAAAAGAATTTATGAACAAAAAATGTATTACATATATATTGATACTGTGTGTGTGTGTGTGCCCATGTGTAATACTTGACACATCTATGCAATACACATACCACCAAAATCACACATTGGCCCTTGTCTACTAAAAGCGAAGGCTGCTGTTTCATATTAAAAAAAGATTTGCATCGGGGCGCCCTGGGGGCTCACTTCATACAGCGCACACCATGTAATACTAAGGCAAAGCCACAGCAGCCTGGGTTTGAAGCCGGACCAGACCCTTTGCTACAGGTCATCCCCCCTACAAGGGGAGGATTTTATTGTGAAGCAGCTACAGGAAATGCTATGTGTTTGCATACAAGTAAAAATGAGCAGTTTTAAGCAACTAGATACGGTATTTGGGGCTATTCTGTTAGTGGAGCAGTGGTCAGTGTAAGTGGATGCTGGAAACTTGAGGTAATGTTACCACCTCACTGTCTGCTGTTGTTTAAGAATCACAACTGTTTTGTGTTCAGCTGATACATTAGCAGCTGATACAAAAGCTTACGGTAGATTGTAATATTTAGTCACACACTGTGCTCGCAAATTACTTTTGTAAATCACACATCTATTTATTGGGGGTTAACGCAAGTGTAATACTCGATTTAAAAGAGTATTCTGCTTAGGTCTAAAAAATGAGGAAGTAACTTTACATTCAAAATACCTTAACAAGACAATACAATCCAACCTATTAGAAAGGCATCATATACAAGTCAACACGAAACAAATACAAGTTTAAAAAAAAGGGAGGAAATTAATTGCTATAGTTTGACTCCTGTCACCTCTAAATGCCTCAGTTCGAAACATCTCTTTTATGTTTGTTGGAATACAATACTGAAAAATACTAAAATTAGATGACACTCAGAGCAGCTCTGCAATTCAATAACTTGTTACACCTAAAACACCATACATAAATTTGACGTGAACCCAATTTCTTAACCCTGCGGCCATCCCAGTATAATCTGGAATCACGTCTCTATCCCATTATTTTCATGGTAACAGCTAAACCACAATCATCTGATGGAGGAAGTCCTACATCAAGATCACTAACAAAGTCTAATCAGTTGTTTCTTGTCAAAACCCATCTGTTCAACAAATTTAATGGAAATGAAGTGAAAAAAATTTATATCCTGCTGACAGACAATCTAACAAGGGCAATAACAAAAGTTTGGTAACAACATAAACATAAAAATAAACATGTTATGCAATTTCACCAATTTGTCTGATGCTTTTGGTTTAGCTCCTACACTGCTGGCATTCAAAAGACCAAAAGGCTCAGAAATTTACAAGACAGCAATTCAATGGTCTGACATCCAGTGAACTCTAGTATTAAGTTAGATGGATTCCAGACAATACATAACTGCAAATGCTAAAACCTGTTTGAAAGCACCGTTTGCAATCAAATTTTATTTGGTTGAGCTTTTAGTTTCACATTTTTAAAAAGGACATTTGTAATGGCTTTTGAGTCTGAAAATGAGTGCCCTGTTGGACCGTGTTAAAGGCAAGCAAAAAGCTGCAGCACAGTGTGAGTTTGTCATCACTAAAGCTAGCAGTGAAGTCGTGCTATGTACAATTATAAATGATGGGTATCAATATTTTAATACAATGTAGGTTGAAAAACACCAAACCTATCCTTTAAATGAAAAACAGGTGATGAGATTTATTTCTAGATTAAATCCCAAAAGTTGACCATCAATACCATGGCAAACTTAAATTACAGCCATAGTTTTATCATGCAGGTGTTTTGGCATAAGACTCTACAGTTTACTTAATCAGCATGGCTTGTACCTGGTGCTGGCACAGGAGCCCGTGGTCTTCTGGCGTGTGCTCCGCCGATTGATGGGGAGCTCTGCTGGGGGAGACTCGCTGCGCTTCTTAGTGGACTTCCTCAAACCTGAGCGAAGGAGGACATGGCAGAGTTTAACAGCCTGCAGATTCTATTCCATGTTTGTGTGTATATAGAGGCCAGCTGATATAAAACAGTTGATCGTTAAATTGCTAGAAAAGAAAACTAGGGCATCCATAACCAAAAGTCTTGGAGCATGTCTGTTTTACTGATCACAATGGCATACTCAATTGTTTATCGGGGTGGAAGCCCTTCTGGCTTTAGTGCATGAAGAGGTGGCAAAACCTGCCGTAAGAGAAAATAACTTCACATAGCATTATGATTACCACCTTGATAGCCTGTGGGGGGAAAAAACTTGCTTTGTATAGGTGTGAGAGCGAAGACGGGCGCTGGGAATGTTATGTTTCAACAGAGTAAAGGCTTCACACAGTAAGCAGCTTTAGTGTAGTCTGTTTAGAGTCCTGTACCACCAATGAGATGGGTATTAATAGAAACCCAACTATGGCCATATGACAGGACAACCTTCATGCTAGATCTGTGACTCACAATTCAGTAGTACAAAAATAAACATTCAAAAAGTTAAGAGCAACTAAATGACACATAAAAACTGGAACTGGTTTTTGTTTATAATTTGGCTTTTATTTTCTGTCCCATTTCGTACTGGATGACACCTGGTCAAAAACCAGCCACCCAACTATTTTTTTTTTTTTAAACAATTGTTTTCTACACAATTTAAAGATTCTGCATGAAGTTCAAATACGGGTCAATGAATACACTGCCATCAACTCTTAACACTACAATGCTGTTGTGGTATCTGATTTCTATCCTTCCACATTCAGAACCATCCTGTCTACAGTCACTCAATGCAATCACAAATTTCCTCCTCCTATAGTCTAGACCTCAGTAACACCAGTTACTCAACATGGTCAAAAAAAAACACCATGATTGCCTTGCGGAACCACTACACATGCAACATCATTCTGTACACTTACTCACCGTTATGAGATGAGTGTCAGAGCCTACATGTGTGAAAGGATATCAGGAACAGAGAGATTGAAACACAGTGCAAGATAAATGGAGGGAGATGCCAAGTAGCTGGGTAAAACCGTGTTCTTAGCCTTTTACATGGTAGTTTGTGAGTCCCTGCCCACCTTCAAACATGCCCCTGGTCAGCTGGTGGGCCAATGTGCCGGGCCAACTTAGGAGGGGTCTATCCATTTGGGCCCAAGATCCATGGCACATTGCCCCAACTCAGTTACTATCCTCATGCTTACCCAGAACACACTGACCCCACACTGATCAGCTAACACTCACTAGCATACGCAGCACTTGTTGTCCATACACACTGAAATTTCTACTGCCAATTTGTGGCATACCACCCAGTATATCATTCTGCAATCTTTCCGCTCTTCATACAGACAAAACACACTCAATGTAACCATCACACAACAACCCCAGTCCAACAGTATAACCCTAACCCACTACAGTGCAATTTGAGCTCGATGTGCTGCTTCTGAGTCCTTCACAGTGCTAACTCAATACCTCATGACGGTGTCACAATACCAACCACAATGCAATCATTTTATACCTGAGTTTTAAATTCACAAGGCTTTAAAGAGTATCGCTCTTGGATCACCAGCCCAGTCACATGACACTATAAATGCCACCATCTAAAAATGCTTTGTGAATATGGGCTGCGTTTCTACCATACCCATGCCACCATCTATTTGTTCCACTATGAACATACTTTGATTTACCAACCAAACAGTATTTATATATTCTCCAGTTTCAAGAAACAAGTACTCAACAGTCTGAAATCTAAGCTAGCCTCTCAACTCCTGATGAAGCCCACATTCCCCTCCTGTGAGCCAGATACACAGATAGGTAATACATGCACATAGAGAGGTGACTGTGTGCAGCGAGGAATATCACCAAATGCGGTTATCTGTGATACGTATGCATTATGAGTTACACATATTCATATCTGAATGTGTACTTTCTGCAATCTTAGCCTTGCATGTAAATATCTTGTAAAGTCATGTTTATCAGAAGTGATGAAGAATGGTGTACATGGTTTGTGTGTTGTAATGTGTCTTCTTGTGAGGCAATTTCACCAGCTATATCTGCTGCAATGGGGAAGAGTGAGGTTTTGTAATTGAAGCTGTGACACTGCTGGGACCACAGGTTGTGTGACATTTAATCCTAGAGGCATAACCTCTATCCATGCACACAGGAATACTGTGCTGACCCTCTTGCGCAGAGGTCTTAAACCATGTATCACAGTCGGGACAAGAGCTTGCAGCTTTTCGTTCCAACTAATCACTACACCCGGTGATTTAATCAATTATTTCCTCCTTTCTGGTTTAAAGATGACCGACAGAGTGAGAAAGGTAAGTTGTTTCACAACAACAACAACAAAAACATGCATTACGTGTTGTTCAAGCACAACACATGCACTGAGATGATGTGGCACACAATATGTTGTTAAGAAGTAGGGACTGGGACGCACAAACTGTTTTAGTTTGTTTTGCATCTCTGCTCACTCCGTAATCAAGTTGGAAAAAGAAAGTGACACAGCTGACTCTGGGAGAGCCAAGAAACCAAATCCTCATTATAATGCTGACTGGGGAAACTCACGGATAAAAAGAGACATGGTATTAAGACTGAAGATGCTTTAAATTGGTGGAGACAGTGAAATTTGAAAAAGCATTTCATAACAGTGTGAATGTAGCATTCTTCTTATTGGTATGTTATCCTCTACCTAGACTACCTATGTTAATTGTGTTACAACAGTAAACTGGGCTGAAAATTCAAGTAAAAGATGTATTCCCTCTATGGTTTCCCGAAACACCTGCAACTTTGGCTGTCAACAAAATAAAGGGTGGGAGATTACTCTCCAAGCCATTGCATTGAGGTCTGAATATAAATACTGTAACCTGGTAAACATACAAAATTAAGTATTTCTGAATTTCTCTGAAGGCAGTATATTTATGCAATACTGGGGTCTAATGATGCACTATTATGAATGCAAACAAATCTTTTTTTTTTTTTTTATATGGAAAAGTCTGCTGTTCTTTACGGTGTGGTGATCAGTGAAATCAGCTGGAGTAATGATTGGCTGGAACTAAATTCTGCACACTCTTGGCCCTGCATGGCACAGTTTGAGACTCCTGTAGGGGAGCAGGAGTTTCAAACTATGTGTGCCACCAAATGTTCGCTCACACATACACAACTTTTTTAGCATCCCTGAATGAGTGGAGAGATGAGATGGCACACAGATGAGCAGGATTAGAAAATCTTACCTGTGGCTAAGAAGTTTGCCTTTTCCAGACACTATGACCAATAACCAAGTAATGATATTTTCTGTGCTATATAAAAAATTATCTGTATATCAATGAATGAAAATAATAGGTCCTGCCATGGAGAGGGGAATATCCCCCCCTAAGCAGGTATGGCGACTCACTTGCTAGTTTAGCTTGTAATCCTGAGGGCCCAGGTTTGGAGGTTTCAGTTTTTGAGGATCCGGACAGGGACAGTTTGGGCTTTGGCAGGTTGACTTTAGGGTTGAAGCGGGCTGCCCACTCAAATTTGGAAGAGCTGGCAGTTTTGGCCTGCTCCTTGTCACGGGTACTACGGCGTGGGGAAGGGCTGGAGGCTGAACGAGAGCGGCGTGCCTTGGTCTGGTCTTTGCCCTGTTTGACCCGTGCGCCCTGCAGGGCAGCACTGTTTGTGCCTGTTGAGGAGGAAGAGGAAGAGGTGGAGGCAGAAGAGGAGGAGTCTGTCACGTTGCTACACCCAGCTTTGGCTGAGGCGGCCGATTTAGACGCCAGCTTGGTGGGTTTTGCAGTTCTGCCCTCGGTACGGTTGGGGAGGGACCCAGCGGTGCTACTCAGACCGGGGAGAGTGTCAGCTTTCTTCCGTTTCTGGATAGGAGAGGCCCCAGCGGCCCCACTCTTCTTGCTCTGACCTCGACCTGAAGGTGCAGCTGGTTCTGATGCCAGTGATCTCTTCTTGGACTTAGCCTGGCCTTTCTTGGTCTCTGAGGTATTGTCTCGGGTTGATGGGAGCGATTTGGGCTTCTTGGCAGGGGTGGGGCCGTAGGTACTTATTTGGTCAGGAACTGAACTTCGCTTCAGCCCTCGGGTGCTTTCACTCTTTGACTGGTGGCCTGGTCGCTCTTGTTCAGATGTCCCTGCAGCCTCTGGGTCGTCTTGTAGCACAAATGAAGCCACGGACAGAGTAAGACCGCTCCTGCCAGGGGGTAAGAGAGAAGAGCAAGAGACCATCTTAGAAAATTCTCCAAACTTTGAAGACAAAATGATAAAGTATACTGCCTTATTCATTGTATTCATTCAGATCTGCAATAAAAACAAAAGGTGCACAATACATTGACCTTAGTTGTTAATGAATTTTATCTAGCATGACACTAATGCAAAAAGTGCACACCCCACATATACACACACATAAATAAACACACACAAGGTGAGCACCAAGTAGAGAGGAGGGTACCTTCTTGAGCTGTGCCCTCTGGGCTGGCCAGAGGCTGAGCTGGGCGTGGCTTTGGAAGCCTTAGAATTAGGTCTTCTACTTTCAGGTGGGGAATTTGCTTTATGTTTTACCTGCTCTGACTGCAACCTGTAAGGTTGGAAATTGAAGAGCAAGTAACAATGTGGGTTTCTGTAATTACTCCATGAATGAGAGACTTAATTAACCACTGAGTCATTTTAGTCGACTACATCTGCATATCATGTGATCATTATCAGCTCAAAGGAACACCTCTGGAGTAACATGAAAACTAGCTAAAGATAAATTAACTAATTTTGGTTTATGAGCAAAGAGGATACAGTAAGCTTCACGTTTAAGGCCTGAAGGCACTGAGAGCAATTTTGATGCCCTTTTAAATTTCATCTTCTGATACTCTATTAGACTGCATGGCAGGCGTCTAAATTCTTGCATCAACAGACCACTGAACAACCCAACAAGCTTCACAACTGCAATGGGTAAGTTAACGGTAGACTTAAGGATTATCATCATCATCAGTCTTTGCCGATGCAAAAGACATGTACACTGTCATTGCACACTGTCTTCACATGAAAGTCACATCACCTCTTTCGCCTGTTGTCCATGTTGTTGGATAAAAACACCACCAACACCAAAACATCATAACTTATATGGCACTAACCTGGACAAATAATAGCAATAGACAGTTAGCTAGCTTGATACAGTCACCGAGCAGTGAACTGAAACAGAAGCGTTTTGGAAAGGCAGGGGTTTTCTCTCCAGCACAGATTACAAGACTACCAGTCTGTGCTGGGCACAAACAATGGAACTTGCGATAAGCAATTTGTAAGGAGCCAAACTGTTGATTGCACTGACAGTTAATAGGTGTGTTTTCTTGCTGAAAATGTGATAATTAAGGTTGTAAGTGCTCCACAGTTTGATGCATAAAGCTGCTTTCCCCTGTCACCAAGCTGGTAATGTTACAATATACCCGAACAAGTTAAGTATATTCAATCATTTAATAAATCTGAACAAAACAGTAACACCACAACCAAGTGAAGGTGGTCTGTAGTGTGAGCGCAGCAGACACTGGGTAGGCAATAAATTTATGGCAAATGGACCACCAGGGAAGAGAGGCTTACACCAGACAACTGCTCATCTCTGCTTTCCCATTAACTTTTAGTCAACTGCTGTAAAATAAAAGCAGATCAGGTCTGTTAGCTTCTGTTCTGACAGCTCTAAATTGAAACACCATCCGGGTCCAGATGGCAAGGTGGTTTGAAGTGCAACAAAACACTAGCAGTGCGTGCCATGCAATTGAAAACAATAGATTTGATTGAAAAGTAAGTTTGACGCACATCTAAATCATTCTAAATGCATTCAGGCCTTTACTACGAGAGGAAAACTAGCCCAAGAAACAAGTTCTGCAGTATGCCTAAAATATTATTCAATTCCAAAATCATGTAACACCACCCAAGTAATGAATATTAAAAAAAAGTCCCTTTGTAGTCTGTGTTGTTCTAACAACCCATTCCAATACTCCCTATAGAAACATTTTTACCTCTTGCTTGTTTTGCAGGTTTTTAATTTAGAATTTGAGATTTTCAATTGAGAGTACAATTTTGATGTGAGTGAATATGCAGGTGAACTCACCTTCCTGCGACTGTGTGGTCTTGTGGCTGGGCCGCAGCAGTGTTCCTCTGTGAACGGCGCAGTGACCCCCCTGGATTGGAATTAGGCCGGTTGGACATTGGCACCTCTCTCCTGAAGGGACATACCCTTTCTAGACACTACCATTCACTGCAATCAAAGACAGAAACAGAAACCACCTCAGAATACTGACAAAATGCAGGGGTGTGTCCTCTCAAGTGATCGAAGGATGCTCTTCAACAGCCAATGGGTTTTCCCTTTTCTAGTTGCTGTACTATAAGCAGCAGCTGTTGTTGATAACAATTTCACACCATCAAAAGCACACCCCTCTAGCCCACTCTAAGTGATCAGGGACAGGAGCAGTTCATCAATTATCTCAAGATTGTACATCTCAAGATACAAGCCCCGCCAAAAAGAGCAGATCAATCCTATTACTCACATTACAAATTACCATTCATCGAGGGACAGTAACGGGCTGCCAGAGAGATCAATGAACCTGAAAGTGAACCAGACAGCTCTTGGCCAATCCAATCACACACACAAAAAAATTCAAATGACTTCACTCACTTTACAAAGACAGGAATTTGTGTAAACAAATAAATTCAATCATGGATTACAAAGACTATCACAGCATTGCAAAACACATAATATGACCTGGGTAGCTGCACTTATGCTCCAAGTGTCTTCACATCATTAATCAACCCTAAGGGTCTGTGGCATTGTTTTTCTCCCTCCATAAAAACATAAAATAAAATACAGTCAGAGGGAAAGCAGGATTCTGCAGACAATAAGATATGCAACTGAGTCTCGATACCATGTATGTATAACAGCATCTTAAGTATATGAAATAGCTACCAGAATTTTTAAGCACACTTGAATAATACCGCCTCATGTGGCCAACAATTCACTGTAACTAGTCTAACTGTATACAACACCCTGAAAATCACTTCAGCCAATATCACATAGAATATTCAAGGCCAAAGGTAGACCAAAATACACCAACAAAGCAGCAACATTCTGTATTGAATCATATGTTTGCACAAATGATTGGTGTAACATTTATCTCTACATTTAAAATTTGAATAGGTATTATCTGTTTTTTATCTTATTTTGTTGTCTGCTGAATTATGGCTGTGGTGAAATGAAATTTCATGTCACTGTGTGCAATGTGCATATATATATGTAGATTTATATGGCTGAGATGACAATAACCAGAAAACTTGATCCTGATCAAAACAGAGCATAATCAGTGGATACTGCTTGTTTGATTGCTGGCCAAAACTGACAACTTTAGAAATCAAAAGCACTGCTTATTGATGTAATTGTTAGAGTCATGGTATCAAGTTAGCAAAGATGTGACAGACTATGCCTCTTGTATGTAAAGTTAAGAAATTATAATCTTTATCTCATTCTAATGAGTCAAATGACCTGAAGGTATAAACAGTAGTAATTAAAATGGTCAGTTCTTAAGATACAATACAAGACTGTTTCATCAGATGGTGCACAAGGCTGTTAAACTCCATATTAAATGTTTTTTGCCATCTGAGATGTAACATTAGTGATTCACTGGGTTAGGGCTTAAATCATGATACCATTGATCATAAAAATACGCCACACTTGGCAAGCTCACAAGGCCATTTTAGGCCTGTACTGACAGTGCATCCTAGTCTTTGTTTATTCGTCCATTCTGACAACTGGCACGCCACACTCGACCACAACATTTACTTGACCATACTAACTGATTAGACAGTTTGAGACTTACGTCGGCACAACGTTTTTCTGCTATACCGCTCAACAAACACGAATGTAACCAAAAATTTTATGCTCATGATACACAGAGGCCTGTATTTCTGACGTAGTTTGCTAGCACTACCGATTAGCATGTTTAGCCACTCAGAACCTAATCCCATACATTTTGACAGTGGCTTAGTCGCATCATTATCGATCCACAAAACCCACTGTATCGGAAAAGCTATCCCTTTTGAACTTTACCACTTGATATAGAACGCTAATACACGAGAACACTGACACGCGTAAACAAATAGCAAAGCGAGCTCTTGATTAAAGTTACGCTAGCTAAGTTAGCAGTGGTTACAGGGAAATGCGTAGTTGGCGTACCGGTGTGTCAAGCTATTCAGCTCACTGCCCATCTAAAGGCATTGTCAAATTCAAACACAGCTTCACTATTTGCTCATACAATTCCGACAGTCATCGGCTAGCTACACACTAACTGAATGGCTTATGTGGCAAACTACCATTACGATCACCTGAGATTTCACATCGAAAATGGCAGCATCGGCTGGACCGTCTTTGCACGAGCGGTTTACTGTAGTGTATCCAGTAAACTAACGCTAGCTGACTTGGCAGGCTATCAACTCTAATATACTGGTTTGTGTCTGGCCGCCGAGCGAGTTCAAGGGAAAACAAGATGTCACGAACGCTGGTTAACCGCTAGCTCATTTTCAAATAATGTGATAGGCTGCTTTGATATATAAAAAAAATAGAATGCTAATGTCAAGTCGTTAGCTAGCCTGGCAGGCCCAGTATCACACTCGTAGCAACTGTCAACGTGAATACACAAGTAGAGCTAACAGCTAGCTAATGTTAGCTAGGAAGAGCAAGAATATTCACTGAGGATTGCTCGACTGCTAAACTTAAGGCCGATTCTCAATACACTGCTAACGTTAGCGATCACTGTAACGTTAGCTCGCGCTAGCCAATAGAGGTATCATAACTGGTAATAATCAGGCTATCGACATAACGTTAGCCGATTATGTGTGACTAATGTTGACCAAAAAGCGACCGTGATAAGTCTGGTTATTTAACATGTACTGTTCACAACGACACGGGAATAACTATTAGCTATGGCTAAGTTAGCCAAGTAAGCTAGTCAGCGAATGTTTGTTCATTGACCATTAGCAAACAGTAAGTTGTCAAAAATAAACACTAGACGGTTAGCTAGCCAAGCTAACATCAACGGCCTCTGTTGTGTCAGCTGTTTAAATAGCACTAAATTACTGACCTAATCAGTACCGAATTATTGAAGGACAGCCGTGTAAGTATCACAATTTCTAACAAGAATGTTATATTACCAGCTAACCTTGGCAGGCTAATTAACATTAGCAGGGCTTGTTGTCGCTGGTTTACGATTTAACAATCCTGTCAGCTAGACAGGGAGTAATGTCGGTGGGTTTCGTTCACAAACAAGGACAAGCTGTGTCGTAATATTTCGATGTTATGAGGATAATTTAATAAAACTTTGTGTTAAAATTCGCAATATGATCTGGCTAGCAGCTAACACATTAGCTGGCGAAAGAAATGGCCTCTGATACCTTCTCCCTGCTTCAATCTCAGACACAAAAAACAGGAAAGTAGGAACGGGACTCGACAGTATTTTCGCAACACCGAGTCATCTTTCCTCGAAAGTATTTCGATATTAGATAATCATGAACGTCCTAGAAACTGTTAGCTGGGATGTCACTGAAAAATTTCAACCACAGGTATATTGTTGTTACCTATTTGTTCCAGTGTTGTAGTTGTAACGGACAGTGCACCAGCTCCTTTCTCTCTCTACCCCAGCTAGTTTCACATCAGCTGAGGGCCCTGCAATATACATCCGCGTGATTCTTCCGCTCAGGGACTACTTTTGATGCTTGCTTTCGACACCAGTCCAACACCAGCGACACGAGTTCCGCACAAAATCTACATTAGTAATCTGACAACAAGTTTTCTTCAGACATTTGAGTCGCTATATATATTCTAATGTCCCAAGTCCGTCATTAAAAGGCGAAAGACATCGGTAACGTTAGTCGCAAATGTAACGTATCAATCCGCTGGGTCGTGACCCCCCCCCAACACACATACACATAACAGTTACATGTAAATTGATTTATGATGTACTGCATCATATTTGCTAATTATTTCACATATATGTACCGTAACAATGAGTTATAAGCTTTCGTTGCCATTTAGTAGTCCCTTTTCAGTTCCGTTGCGCTCTCCGTTGCCATGGTTACACTTCTGCGTCCAAAAATGGCGTCCTTGCTCGGGGAGACGCTGTTTGAAATAAGTGGCCAAGGTCCACCTCCTGCAAAAGACTACTTCCAACTTGTCATTACAAAAAATGAGGTTGAGTATTTATATATCCCCGTATTTACAACAAACAATGCCGTGGAATAATTTTGTAAAAGTCTGATATTGATGGCTGCTTGGTTCTTGTGTGACACTCAAGTTAGCTAACTAGTGTTGCATTATAATCAGTTAAATTAAACTAACTTAACGTGCTTATGTGGGTTTGTATTTCATTTTTAGCAAGCTTCCTCCCAAGCCTTTTTTCAAACTTTCTTCCCCTTGCCAGGAGCTCCTGGCAAGGTGAAGGAAGACTTTTCTGTTTCTGTGTCACTGACACTGATGAACTGAATTGCTGGCACATGAAAAGTGCTATGCAAACCTTTATTATTATGATTATTAATAGTGGTCGTTGTTGTTGCAACAACGACCAATCAAATGATACAACATACATGTATGTTGTATCATTTGATTACCAAATTACTCGCAGCTGTGTATGTAGTAGAATTCGGCTAATGTTATAATGGATTTAAAAAACAGCAATTCTCCACAGATATCTACTGTTAATTTCTTATTAATGCTATTGCAAGTGTATAGCTGTTAGTAGTACTCAACACTCTATATGCAATTTGCTGAAATTTCTGCTCCACAACAGCATGCAAGTTGATGCATTATAGGCTACTAATTACACCATGATGTCTTCATTCTGCCACAGGAGTTAGTGTGTTGAAATGCTCTCCCTTTAGGTAAAATGGAGATCATGGATAATTTCTTTGCGAGTTGGATTCCGAGGTGCTGCACCCAAAGAGCTGAAGGAATCCCATTATGATTTCCTACATGACAAAAGTCTTCAGCGTAAGCTTTCCTTTTCAACAGACTCACTGTCCAATGTCCTTACAGTATGTCCATGGCACTGAAGAAGTTGTTTGTTAGTTGTAATTTTTTTCTGTAGTGAGAAATAAATAGTTAAGGGCTCTGTTTAGGACTCTGCTTTGACGGAAGTTTCCTCTTTGATAGCAAAAGCTTGTTTAAGTTTCCACAGATCTGATGTCCAGGCTATGCCTTGCCACTCTCTTTTCCAGAAGAGGTTGGTATCATTTTTGGCCAGAAGATACTGCACTACACCAAAGCACTTTGTCAGGGAGAGTTTGACTACCTGGAGCGTTTGCCTGATGACATATTGCTGAGAATCGTGTCCTATCTTCCCCTGAGGGATGTAACACAGCTTGCACAGACCACTCGTAAGTTCAGAAAGGTGAGGGCCTCTTAAAATTCATTGTTGAGCAGAGGAGTGGAGTCTTCACAAAGTTTCATCCAAAAAGCCTGTTTTGCTCAAAGAATGACATCATGTCAGATGAGCTTGAATGTGTTTGCTCACACACATGCACATTTGTGCATCTGTATTGTGTTGTGGTTGTATTTTGATTGGAATATACCAGCTCTGCAATTCTGAGGAGTTTTGGGAGCAGACTGTGAGGAGTCGCTGTGCTGAGTTCACCCCTGACATGGAGACCCTAGCCAATGCCATGGGCTGGAGAAAGGTCTTCTTTTTATTCTTCAATGCCAGTGGACCTAAAGAGAAGAAGAGGAGCAGCTAAAGACTTTCAGCGCTGTTCTCATATACCTGTCTCGTACACCAAAAAGATAAGCTATATTAATTTGTGTATGTTGTACAGCAACCGCCAGCATTTTATGGCATTAGAGTGTTCAGTGTTCACACATGTTCCAAATTGTAAAGTTAATGTTCATATATGTAACCCACAAAAGACTGTCAATCCACTGATTTAATAAAGGTGCCAACTGTTTTGTTCTTCAAACAGACTAGTGCATTACTTGCCTTTACTTTCTTGTTACTGTTTGGATGGCTTTTAGGCTAATCAGTAATACCACACAGGCCTCTCCCTAGTGTTCAATGAATCATAAAGTATGCTGCAAACAGTGTAGATTTTTTATATTAAATGAGCTGTATGAGATCAATCATAAGATGCACCTGTGCAATCTTCCTTCATTAGTACGGTGGAGTTCAATGGAGTGATCTTGTTGCTCATATAACTGAACATTACTTGTACCACTGTGTTTTCAGAATATTTTAAAGGCAACTTTTAAATAGAACCACAGGACAAAACCAAGAAGGCCCAGAACAACGGGGCTCTAAAACTTGTTCTTGCAAAAAACTGGAATCCTGCTAAAATATCAAGGTCAAAGGTCATTTTGAAAATGTACTTCCTGTTTATGAATCCCAGCGTCACTGTTCTTGCGCCCTCTGCTGAAGGCCCACTGCACTCCATTACATCTCCGCCACTGCTTCTGAAACAAGCTAGGACAGCAGCTATGTGCATGGTCTGGATGAGGGGCTGTGCTATATTCACCCTTGCAGCCAGCAGAGGGAGCAACATGACAGTGAAAACCAGAGTCAGATGTTAGAAGGAGGAGGGTCAAGCAAATAAAACCCTAGGTAACGTGTGCAAAACAAGTGCTGTAATTCTCGTCACCATACCCAGGCCTAAAGCGTACACTACACTTGTTTTGGATTTAAAACCTTACCCAGTGTAAGTCTCTAAGGGCATCTGCCATACAGGCCCTGCCTCAACTGAAACCTATGCAAGCAAGCTACACTAACGTAAGACAGGTATGCACTGTTTTCTCTGTTTCTAACAAATACTTTAATAGATCAGAGACAACGTATGGCATAATACATGTCAACAAAACAGTAATATACTAAGGTAATTTAAGTCTGTTTCTTTTCTAATAAATGTTGCAAAAGAAATGTGAACTACAAGATAGAACTACAAATAATATAAGGCTTTCCGTTTTCCCGTTTTAGACCCAAAGGAATCATATGTGTGTGTTGTCATTTTACAACAAACTTAAAAAATTCTATTAATTTTAAATCAGTGACGTCATGTTCCTCAATCTAAAATACTGTTTGAAGTGGATCTGCCATGACAGCATGCAACCCTCACTGCTACAGAGGCCTATTATTAGCCTGAGACACAGAACACTGGACGCCGCCTTCTCAGCTGAGTCTAGTCTGGGAGGAAAAATATTCATTACGTAACAATAAAAGATCTGTCTCCCAGACCCACTTCCTGAATACCACAGCGACTAGGCCTCAAACTGAGGCAGAGCGGAAGCCTCATCCGCTTGTTTGTTTGAGCAGAGCCTGTTCTTTGCTGCTTATCCTCTGCCTCCACACATTCACCACACGCCACCCCTCCTTCTCAGCTCCTCTTTGTGGGTCAGTGATGCGGCGGGAGTGACGCAGCAGTGTCAGCAGTCTCCAGAAGGCAACCACACAGCAGGAAGAGGAGCAGGGAGTCTTTGCCAGAACCACAGTCCACAGCCACCAGACAACAGCGAAGAGGAAGATGGTAAAGCTCTAAACTAGGCCAAAGGGAGCACAGGAGCTGGGTTAGTCACTCTCCTTCCCTCCTCCTACACAAACACCAGAGAGACCGCTCACTTCCACAGCGGCAGAGACAGGCCCAGCAAGACCCTCCACAAAGAGGCATTTTGGTAGGCTACTAAGAGTATGAGTGCTTGTTGCGCCTGCAATACAAGTGCTGATGGGGGGATGAGTGTCTTTGTACGTTGCGAGTGAGTGAATATTTTGAGAATGAGAATGAGGCCTACTCAGTCCTGCGCTGTGGTTGTTGTCTCTCTGCTGATCAGTGTCCCTGCAGGCCGCAGCTGGGCTCACTAAGCAGCGGAGGCACAGGGGCCTGTGTGCTTTGTCCTGTGGTTTTGAGACCATCCTCACTGTAATGTCAAATGTGGGTGATTAGGCGGTGCTTACAAAATGCTTGACAGGTTCCACTAGACATAGACAAAATGACACGTGCCTAATATCCAAACACCTGCATGGAATACTACTTCACGGATCTTGGTTCTTCAGCTCAGAATGAAAATTATCCAGTTTCATATTGGTCTCTGGTTTCATTTATGAAATACTGGCCATGAATTTGTTCAGTTTGCATAATTTATTTGAAAGTAGTTTGAAGTCATTTTGTGATTATGACATGAGAAAAGTGCATGTCCAACCATGCCAAATGCTAGAAAAAAAAAACTGTTCAGTTGCAAGTTCCAATCTGTAAATTAATAAAAATTAATTAATCAGTTAGTTTTAGCATATCCAAGTGAGAGCTATCCAAAGAAATATTAGGATATTCTATATAGAAATTTACTTTGTAATTTTCAAAGCAATACAGAAGAGAAAAAAGGGAGCACTGTAGAGGGAGCTGTGAAGTTTGAAATGATGGAGCGCTAAGGAATGGTCAGTAGAGTGGAGCATATCATGTCACATTAAAACTGTGTGAAAGGGTTTACTGAGTTGGTAACCTCATATTTCTGTTGGTTGCCACAGTAACATGCCCCAGCATGGCAGGTTATAAGAGTGTGAGGGTTGACCTGCTGCCAGTCTAATCCACCGAATGCTCTCCAGGCTAACGCAGTGGTCCTCAGAGCATTCAGGTAATGAGGAGCCAGGCCTTTCTGCCAGCGCCAAAAATAGCAGCTAACTGAGCTCCTAGTTGATCGTGTACATCTTCATCACAAACACATTACCATGTGATGCATGATGAACATGGAAAAGAGAACAAGAGATCACAACATCTAAGATTGAGATTTATCATCAAGTGCACTTCAGAGAGAAGAGAGCACACGTAGCCACTATGAATAACACACTCCTTTCCTTTAGGGCTATGAGTGAGTGTAAACATCATAATTTAGCACCTACTACTGTGTTATTTGATGTCAAGAGTACACAGAATTAAACAATTTTAACATTGGCTTAAAGTGGGTTTTAGCAAGGTGTGAGGGGATGACAGAAAAAATAAAATACGGCTCTGTACTCAGTCATGTAAATAAAAGAGCTGCTTGCTCTCTGAGAGGCTCACAGTGCCATGTCTGGTTCAGCCTCTTCCCCTCCCCCTCGTCTGCAGTGCTGACGCATCTGCTGGTTTTGCATCAATCAGCAGCCTCTATATAGGTATACCCACAGTCCCTGCTGGTAGCAGGACTCTCTTTCCTTTCCCCTCTGCCTTGAATTTATTTAGCATGCATGCCGCCATTTTGAGAGAAATGCAATCATCTCCCTGTTGATTAGTGTGAAACACAGTATGACAGTAATAACTATGATTTTCACTTGAGCTCTGCATTACCTATCCAGAGTGGATATGTAAGAATGAGCGAAAGGCTTCAGTGTAATATACTGCTTCACAGACAAAGAGAGTGTATCTGTATGCACAAGCAAGAAATAGATAGGGTAGCGTGATGCATTCGGGGTGTGTGTTGTTTATTTGTGGTCGATGGATCATTTCGCTTCACGCAAGAGATTTTCCTTTTTGGTCAATATGAGGATGTGTCACAAACGGGCTGGTATGGCACTGGGGAGATGCAGTACATCAGTGGCTGTACTACTGGTAGAGCAGAGAGCTCCTCACTGTACACTGCTACCAGCCGTGCAGCTGAGCGTTTTCTCTCGCGGTTCCATCGAGTACAGTGCTGGTGTGTGATGTAGCACCCAGCATCTCTCTACTCTCGCTACAGCCCTCTGCCATGCTTAATAAAAGTTGCCGTTTCCTGCTTAGCGGCTGCAGAATGCTTCAGCTGCCTGGCCAGCACAGAGGCAGAGCCATACTGCAGTTGAGCTGTATGCTCTATAAACTGAGGGTTCTCCGTATAGCCGTAGTAGGACAGAGCAGGGACATAGGGAACACCAGTCAAAGGAGGGCAGGGCAGAACTAGCCCAGGACCTGGGTTGCATGGTTAGAGGCGAAGGACGTTGGAGCTGGAGTCATCTGCACAGAGAGAGGGAGGGAGAGGAAGAAAGACGTCAGAAAAAGCTCTGCTTCTGACAGCACCACTGTTCAGCGACCATCATAGAAAAAAAAACTACTTTCACCTTGCTCTAGCGAAACTGTTTTTCATGTATACTAGAGTGTATTTAGAGCTACAGAAGAGGGATACTGCATGACACTGTTTCCTGTTGCCCTGCGTCATTCTCTCTGATTTACTAAGGTATGTTTTGCATGTTTTCCCCAAATTTACAGCGTGTATTGTACGGAAGTACGCTTTGCAGGTGTGCGTGAAGTATGGCTTTTGCTTTGACATTTTCGCTTTTTTTTTTGACAAGACTGTGTGTATACTATACTGCCTTTTCTTGGTTTGTGGTTTAGTACAAGGGGATTTCATGTTACAGGTTGTGAAGCAAAAAAATATTTCATGTGAGCTTTCAAGGTAAAGTAAGCTTGGGTGTGGCAAAAACATATCCGCTTGTGACAAATTCAAAATTTCCGCTCAGTGTGGTAGCAACAAACCACAACAATGGGGAGAAATTGGAGAAATCAAAAATGGTAAAATAGCAACCTGCAAGAATGACATGAAGATGAAAGTGCTTCAATAAGCGGCACAAACCCAGACAAATCAGCATCAAGGCTGCAGCATATCGCTTGCTTTTAGCAGATGAGAAAGTCCTTTGGGTTGCATTTCTGCTGCAGACAAAGACACACACACACACGCACATACAAAGTATATCCAAGCGGAGACAAAGGCAAACCTCCACTGCACTGGAGACTGCTATGTGCTGCAGGTTCTCAAAAAGGGCAGGCTGTTTGTGAGAGGGAGAGGAGACCAAATACCCGGACGGCTAATGCAGTCGCTCGCCATCCGGCTGAATCCCAATAAGTGCTGCGCCATAGCATGTTGCCGTGACAACGGAGGCCTGTCTGAGAGGGAGGCAGGAGGCTGGTTGCGTTTTCAGTAATATGAGACGCTTCGAATACTGACGGCCATATTGTAATTGTGGCACCAACAAAAATAATAGGAATAAAACAATAATAATAAACACTGGATGACATCATTGGCAAAATTTATGTGCACTCTGTTTTAATAATTTAAAAATATTTTAAATTAATCTATACCTTAAAATTGCAGAGTATGTGCAAAAGCTAAAAAAGCAAAAAAAAAAAAAAAAAAAAAAAAGATATGAAACTGAATTGTCCAATGATAATATAACTTGAGTTTTTCTTTGCAATATAATTTGTGGTGGCTGAATCACATCTAAATCATTAGGAATTTATGCTCTCCAGTTTTCCGTTTACTGCGCGTACAGAACAAAGTGAAAGTTCACAACAAAGATTTCCTTTAACTCAAACTCATCATTGTAGCACGGCTGCCTCCAGGATAGCAATCAACCAAGGCAACACTGGAGAATGAATATCTCCAGTTAGTCTGAAGCGGGAACAAATGTTACCCCCAAAACGATCAACACTCCACACAGGCCACTATCTCATTTTTCAGTGCCAAAACCTCTCCAAAGATAGTGAAGGAGAAAATAGCTGCTGCATGGACCCCTTTGCTGTTCAAAAAATGCTTCCTGATACACATTGCCATGTTCATATTATCTACAGGATGGCTGCACATTTCTCAATTGGTATTGGGGTCTCCAATGAGAAACTTGCGAGCTACCACACCCCCTGACTACAAAACTATCCACCAAGCAGCCCTGAAAGAATCTGCCTTTGTGAAGCCGCTTTTTCTGATATGAATGCTGTGAAATCTAAATTAAATACATGAACATTTAAATGACTGTAAAAGAGTGAACATAAGCAAAAAAATACACACCTCTTCATATAGTGACAGTCATCTAATTGTGAAATGAGTGAATGCACTTATTATAAAATGATGATGAGCTTTTGATGATGATGATGTGAACAGAAACAATTTATCATATATCAATAAGTAGGCTAAGTCTTCTGTGACTTTTTTAAGATGACTTTTTTTAAGAGGTTTTAATATGTTATGTCGTGAATTTCATACCTTGAAATTTAAACTTGGATTCAGAAAATACATACCACATGCTTTTTTGTTGTGAACTGTTTTTTATATACAAAATGTGGGCTTTAGATAACAATTGATATAAGAAGAAAAGTTGCTGCATTTAGCTAGTATGGATATAAAGTTAATTGACGAGTGGTTTGATACAATATGTGAATAAATGTCAGTAATATAAGACACAAGTAGCTCCTGGCCACTTTCATTTTTTTCAAAGTTGCTCTTGGATGAAAAAAGGTTGGGGACCCCTGGTATGACATAAGCTTACAGTAAGACTTTCATGCAACACTAAAATTTAAATGTTTGATAAAACGAAATAAATTAGAATGTTTTAAATAGATTACAGTAAAATAAAAAGCGTGATTCCTCTCTAAGTTATAGTTGGACAACTGAATGATCTTTATGCAGGGCTGTTTGTTCACCACATGCAAGAATATACTTGTCTTAGACACATTCAGCATCCTATGTGAGACATGCTAAGTGACTCAAGTTCAGACTCAAAACACACTGACTTTGATACAAAAACAGTATAACACTCACTGCCTTTGATCACGTACAATTAAAGCATCTCGGGGGTGGGGTGGGGGAGGGCATATCCTCTTTCAAAGAAACAAAGTATTAGACTGTAACTTCCTGTCTGAGTTGGAGTTCACAGATGATTTTACTTAATCACAGAACTAAAACGAATCCATATATACCCTCTTCACTCCATATACAAAGAACCACATCAGCCATGTCACCAGGAATCTGCAATGCCTATATATACCATGGAGCACTGTGTGTTTATAGTAATTGTATAGGACTAAGACATGTTTGTCCTGACAGTCAGATTAGCAGCACAACTTAGATGAAAAAGCCTAATCGTGTCAGTATTTCTTATTTTCATAACAGCGCTAATTTTACCTCTGTGGTACTTGATCTTAACAATTCTTTTTGACTACCTTCTCCCCCACAGGATATTGATTAACTGTTCCCATAGTTTGAGTTGACAAAGCTCTGTGGGTGAGACAAGTCAAAGTATTCCTCCACTGCTTACTAATAGTGAACTAATGCAGAGAGCATGGGGGACATATGACTCACCAATGCGTAACTGTCCGCATTTCATTTCATTAACCTTAAGAAGAATGAGACTTGCTACATGAGCTGTGATAGCACGCCGAATTGGAAACTGGCCAGTGTGAATGTAATTTAGAGGAATGATGACAGAGATATGAATGAATGAGTCACAGCATGTCTCAGCTCCCACTCCACCAGGTACAGGCCAAGACACCCTACGCATGGTGGGTCTTTTTTTAAGGTGGACCATCTTTTCGTAACTATGCTCGGGGTTAAAGATGCACTGAACCAGTTTAGGTCATATGTGGAGAAAACAAAAAGAAACAACATGAATCCCCACAAAAATCAGAACATTAAACAGGCAATCATTATATCTGTGATTTCTTTTAGTTATAGTTGTTATAGAACAATTGCTCAGTGCCAACCTTTTTGATGCTTACCTAACCAGACATATTGACTAAGAACACATTGTTACTTATATGAAGAAAGTCAGGGAGATGTTTAGGGGGGAACGACCTGTTAGCTATGAAGCAGCACCACTACAGTTCGATGTCTTGATGTTCGATGATGAAGGCACTTTGACAGTGGTTGATGAGGGAGGGGAAAGTGCTGCTCTTCCTCACCCAGATTTCCTCCCAGCTGGGATTTGAATGGCACCTGCTGTCATAAACCCATTTCTAGAAGTTATCACTGCCCCACATCTTAACACTGACAAAGGATTTGCCAGCAACTGTCACAAAGTGACGGTCACAGTGTTTTCATTCTCAGTCTGTGAGATCTAGCCTGTTACAAAATACTAGATTAACTTTTTTAAATGTTTTAATTTATTTTATTTTTTTTTTATCTAGTCAAGTCAAGCCAAATTTATTTCTATAGCATATTTTAAAAACAACATATGTTGCCCATAGTGCTTTCCAAACTTTGCTAGGACAGCTTATTTTTCAATTGGATTCATTTATATTAGTCCCACTGACAATAAGCATCACCTTTACAAGGGAGACCGAGCCAAGATAGCTGCAGCACATTTTCAGAGAGAAAGAAACAACAAGAAGTGAATATAAGTAACAGAAAAAGTAAGAAAGTGTGAGTGGAAGAGGAAAGAAAGAGAGCAAACTATAGACTCAGAAGATACAGTCATAAAACAATTTTTTTTCCAGGCTATTTGATGCAAAAGGTCAGGGTGTCATCCCCATCTTTGTCTGTGTCAGCCAGCAGGGCTGACTCTTTATGCTGGACCAATGTATAAGGACATTACTGCCATCTAGTGTTCAATCTAGAGGAGCAATTTATTTTCCTATTATAAAATTGACACACATCCTCTATGTTTCTATAACACTCTTATGGCTGTCAGATCTTTAATTTCTGTAATGCCTCCAATCTAATCGTTTCTCTTTTTCTCCTCTTGTTCCTTTTACAGATGACTGTGGTGTCTCCCTGTACTCACAACCTGATGGATAGCACGCACCCTTACACAGTGCTTAGCAAGCTAAATGAGCAGCGTTCACAGGGCCTTTTCTGTGATGTTACCATTGTGGTTGAGGATGTAAAGTTTCGGGCCCATAGGAACATCCTGGCAGCCTGCAGCGGGTACTTCAGAAATGCTCTGACAGCTCCTGAGGCCTGGAGCTCCAGCCAAGTGCTAGAGCTAATGGACCTGAAGTCTGAAGTGTTCGCCAGTATCCTCAACTTCATCTACTCCTCTAAGGTGACATCAGCTGGTGCAGAGGACACAGGGGGTCTTGTGGCAGCAGGAAAAAAATTAGGAATTCCTTATTTAGAGAGACTTGCTGAGCAAGAGAGGCAGGGCTCAAGCATGACACAAACCCTACCCGAGATAGTTAAAACTACAGACCCCAGCAAGGCCCCAGTGCCTAAAAAAACAAAGAAGGAGGTTCTCAGGCCTGAGGAGATGGACATTGCCAGAGGGCCACGGATCACCAATGCCTTCTCTATCACTGAAGTGTGTCCTGGGAACAACCCCTTCACCCCTCTGGTTCTACCCAACGGGGAGCGGCAGTCACCAGATGTGGGACAGCTCCCAGCCAGCTGTCCTACCACCTCCTGTCTCACTGGGAACAGCGAAACAACACATGCCCTCTCAGAACACTCATATGCTGTAACACAGGCTACCGAGCAAAACGATAGCAATGAGGGGGACAACAAAAAGCCCTCAACACCACAGCCAAAGCAACTGCTATACAGGAATGCAGGCCCACTCAAAAAGCGCCACAGGCTGAGAGGCACTTTGTGTAGAAGTATACTTCCTACACCAGCTGCACCACACATAGATATACCAAATAATGGCAGCCCCACATCAGGTGATGGTGTCACAGCAGTACCTGTACCAGTCATGACACCACCTCCACTTGACTCAGTGGCAGAAACAGAAAAGAGAACAGACACAGTGGTACCTATAGCTGCTGATAATGTTCAAATTGAGTTAGAGCCACCCACACTTTCCCCTCACACAGAAGACAGCATTTCAATCTATGGATGCGAGTACTGTCCTGAGATATTCACAAATAAAGCTCTTCTCACCATTCACACAGAAGTACATAAAAAGCGCTTTGTCAGTCATTTGTTTTGCAAATTTTGTCACAGGAAGTTCATGCACCTCAAACGGCTACGTAACCATGAGCAGGTCTGTCCCAAGGCCTTGAGAGTCCCACCTGAACTAGACTCAAATGACAAAGCGGCCAAAGAAGTGGATCTTCATTCAGATAACATGCCAAACATAGACAATCCAGTGACACAACTACCCTCTGCTGACCTCCCCACCCCTTACACCCAAGAGCCTCTTCCATTGGACCAATCTGAGCCTCAGCGGACTGTGGACAGGGCAGTAAAGCCAGGTGATGGCCAGAGGATATACAACTGCAGTGTATGTAAACGGGCCTATGTGACGCTATCCAGTCTGAAGCGGCACGAGAATGTGCATTCCTGGCAGAGGGCCTATCCCTGTCATTACTGTAACAAGGTGTTTGCCTTGGCAGAGTATCGTACCAAGCATGAAATCTGGCACACAGGTGAACGGAGGTACCAGTGCATTTTTTGCCTGGAGACCTTCATGACCTACTATATCTTAAAGAATCATCAGAAGTCTTTTCACGGCATTGATCCCAGATTAGCTGTGAAGAAAAAATCAGCCAATGGTGGATTCAAAGCCAGCGTTTATCCCATCAAACTCTACAGGCTACTGCCTATGAAGTTTCGAAAGAGACAATACAAGACATACAGTCAGACATATTCAGAGGGTGTGGAAGGAGGTGATCAAGCCCCACTAGACAGCAATTCTCTTATACACCCATTTGAAGAGAACAGTATTATCACCAACCCTGATACTGTTCCATTTCCTATGCCTGTGACATTCATGGCTACAACAAAGATGGTGGCATCAGTAACGCCTCGAATCAGTTTTGACCAGCCATGTGACCAAAATATTGACCAAAGCCTGAACACTGAATTGGAAAGTTGTCACCAGAGAGGCTCAAGAAAAGAGGTTGAGCACAGTAGCTCACCCTTCATTAGCTATGATAATACAAAACCTTTGCAACCCAATACAGAGTCCCCTGCACTGGGTTATGGAGACGATACTCATGCCCTGGTGAACACAGAACACATTAGTCATAATATACCATTCTTAAACTCTCTGAACACTGTGAACAAGCTAGGTGAGTTGTCAGCTGCAGCGAAAAGAGTTGAGGCTATGACTAAGGAGATACTTCTGTCAGGCACTGAGAGTCTAGCACATGATAAAGTGGTAGGTGCAAAGACTGAAACATATATTGCCAAGCCTGCATGCCCAGGTCCATCTGTGGATGGTGAAACAATGCCCCTCTGCCAGATAACAGTGAAAATAGGCAACGAGGCCATCATCCGCCGCCGTATCAAAGGCTCCAAGCTTTTCCCCAGAAAAAAAAAGAGAATCAGGGAGTTGAGTCAGGTGGAGAGCCCAAGTCAGTGCCCTCCAACAAGAGGCAACTCAGACAGCCCCAGGCTGCGCCTCAGAGCAGAAGTCAGTTCTGCCATAGAGTCAGAGACATATGATGATCCCAATGACCGTGACACAGGTGATAAACTTTGGCGTCCCTACTATTCTTACAAAGCTAAAAAAAAGAGGAAGAAGCTCAGATTCAAGCACAGAAAAGATAAGCAGTACAGTTACCCTGTAACATCTGTAAGCAGAAATGCTACTAGTGAGGCCCACATAGAGAGGAGATGTCGGGTGACCGATGAAAGTAGTAGTGGAGAGGGGAAACGTAGTCTCAGGAACAGCAGCCCAAGGGCCACGTACAACTGTGACATCTGTGACAGCTCCTTCATCACAGAGTCTGGTCTGAGAGCACATGTTATTGGCTCCCACCCATGTTTCTGTCGGACCTGTGGTAAGCAGGGCCCCCCTGGTGAGGTACCTGCCGGTGGTGATTACGTTTGCAACAGCTGCATGGAAAATGGCTCTTGCTTTGATAATACACCCCGGAGCCCCAGCACAGAGAAAAGGTATCGCTGTTCCTTCTGTCCCCAGCGTTTTCTCTACCTTGCCACCAAGAGAAGCCATGAGAAAAAACACCAGGAGACGTCTGCGAAGGGATATAAGTATGACACCTACCCTCCATGTTCTAAACAGTCAACACACCTGGGCAAAGACATTAAACAACTGGCTATCAAAACAGAAGAAACTGAGAATCAAGTTAGCACTGACATGAAAAGTGACAAGGTGGGAAGAAGACATTTTTCCATTGATAAAATTAAGCCTAAAATTGAGGATACAACTGACTATGTGTCTGTGACTTCAAAGTCATACCAGGACATTTCGTATTCCAGTATCAAAAGTTCACTGTCATCATGCATTGACCCAGGCTTTTCCTTGTCAACCTCAAAAGTGAAACATAAAATGGGTAAAAAAGGCATCGGTGCCCAACATTCTATGCATCTAACATCAAAAAAACAAGCCCATGACAGAGACAGAGATAGCTACAAGGGTCTCTTGATGAGACCAAGAACAAACAGTCACGATGATCATGAGAAGCCCCCTAATCTGTTTTGGAAAAATGACCCTGAAACTAAAGGGACCCACATTTTTATGCACAAGCCAGAGAAGTGGATGTGCAAACAGGAGCCCTTTTTTGAGGACCATGACTGACTATTAGGCAAGGTTAAGAGAGAAACTGAATTGAGTATGAGCCACTGCTTTGGTTAAGGAAGTGAAAGAGCACCTTGGGGATCATTTTGTCTTGATAGCTGAGCTCAGTAAAACCTTCCCTATGGACCCACACTGACCATTAAGACCTAATGCCAAGACAGATTGTAATTTCTTCCCTCCTAAACACGAGAGACTGAATGATTTTTCACATCTCCGGAAGATATTTTTTGATATTTTATAGCCTTCTGACACAGACTGTACTTTGTCCATTTTCTATGCATATAAGGCAGACTCAGAGATATGACTGTGTCCTCAAGAAAATATGTTACTGAAAGTTTCTTCAGAGCAGGATGAACTCCATGTCTCAAAAAGGAGTAAGGCTTCAGAGAGGGGGGAAGATGTGTTAGATAACCAAATGGCTGCCTAGTATGTTCCCATCCTTACTTTTTAAAATATGTCTGAGGAAACCATGTCATGAATTGTAAGACTGTCACATTCCTGAGTCTCCCTTTCAGTTAACTGGGCATGGTGAGTTGCACTTTATAGTTAGACTATGCTTATATGTTGACTAAATACTTTGGTAATTCAAATATAATTATATAATGAGCACCACTGTTATAATTATAATTTCTACCACAGGCACCATTGAGATTAATGTTAATACTTTTGAGTGTTTAATATGTACAAAACATGTAAAACTATTGAAATAAATGTTGTTAATATTCCGAATAGTTATATACTGTCCTTGTTTAGCACAGTAACTGGTACATTTCCTGCCTTTGAGTTCACTACATATGACAGTCAGCATCATGTCCTTTTAAATCTAAAACCCATAAGCCTGGATTTATCACACACCACACATTACTTAAAGCTCATTTATACTAATAAGAGAATTGTTTGTGAAATACCTAAGAGGCAGATGGGCAAAGTATGTAGAAAATACTTTTGTTTTAATGGGATAGGTGTGAAAGCTACCATCATTTATTAGATCTAAATGAGAAAATAATAGTATAAACAGTTCCTCAGCAAGCAGCCTCCTAAATCCACACTTAGTTCTCTAGTCCTCGAGTTCCTATGGACGAGGAGCCCATCTGAGAAGTTCATTCCCACCCACCATGTATGCAGAGTCTGGGCCTCAAGACACAATCTACAGATGTTCCTTACTTCCTTGTTTATTTATGTGGCTTGGCTACTGTTGTAAAAGATGCAGCAAGTCATAAAGACATAAGGTACAGCTCGACACAGTTTGTTCTTTAAACTGCCCTACGCCTTCCTAAGAAAATGGCTTAAGCCAATGTAACATGGAGGCAGTAAATAATAAAGGATTAACTATTAAAGCACTCATAACAATTCATGATCTGATACTGATACGATCCCAAACCAATGGGAGCCAGATTTCTGTTTTACTTTCTGTGAACAATTATACAGTAAGAGAATAAATGAGAATCCCATTGCTCTATGAGATGGGCAAAGATTAGTTGCACTAAATTTCAGGTAAAATCTTTACATTGTTGATCAACAGTGAAGGACTCATAAGATGCTTGCAAAAATTCACACATAAAAATGGAAAATGAAAAAATAAATAAAAAATACAAGTGTCAGGTCTGCAGTGCTGTAGCTGCCAATTAACTAACCCTAAAGAAATGTGAACTCCAAGATTCAACCCTGTCTTGATATGATACCTTGATACAATCAGTGCTTCTCAGCCATTTCAGCTGTTGTGGAACACCTCAGAAAAACACGAACACCGGAACAAAGCTGGAACAAATTACAGAGTTGCTGGGCCAGGTCCTGATTACATTACTTTGAATGGAAAAACATGGCTTAATGAAGAAATGTGATATATTTGCTCAACAATACTAGCCTTGACATCTGAATAATATCTGAAGACACACCTAAGAATTGCATAACATATACCAGTTGAGAATCACTACCTCAGGTTGTCACATGCTTCATGCAGAGCTGAGGGCATTATGGTCTGCCAAATTAATGTGCACCAGGATTAGATGTAACCTGTTCCAGAGTAGATGCTTTGGAGTGAAATGTGCAGTGTAATTCACATACGGATGAAATACATTAGTTATGCATACCTGAGTCTTCACTGGGGCTGTCTGATACCATCAGTGTTGTGGATTAGGCCTGTGTGTTTTCACCCAACAACAGAGCATCATCACCTTGAGGGACAGGAGAGAACACATAGATGTCATTCATTCTGTCATCAAAAGGAGATAAGTCTGCCATATGACTAAAAATGTCTCTTAAATTGTGTTTGCTCACATTTTATTTGGATGTTTTGATTAATTCTTGATTCTTTTTTTTTTTTTTTTTTTAAATATTTTATTTAAACATTGTTTTCATAAACACTTTGATTCGTCTCTGGTTATAAGTAAGGTAACTTTTACAACAGTGTTACGCCAGTATCATTAGGGTTGTAAGAGTTCAACAAACCCACAGTTTGGTGTGTATTGTGGTTTTTGGGTCACGGTTTCGGTTCGGTTTGTTTTGGAAATTGTTGTAAAATATTTGCAAAAACGTCATTTTTCCAGAGATTTGATAACAATATATGAAATAAACAAATATTCTTTCAAAGGCCAAGTGCTGCTTAGACTATTGAAAACAAGCATACAAACATTTTGCACCCCTAATGGTCACAGCTTGCTATAATTCTATTTTTCATTATCATTACCTTCACAATTAAGTGTTTTATACTGTTTTAAGCAGAATCATCTCGTTCATATAGTCTCTCGGTGCACATCTGAAATCAATAACTGCATGCCACATAAATTGCAGTAGTCTTATTCATTCACACTGTTGCCACCGCCAAATAAACCTCTCTCTCTCTCCCTCCCTCTCTCTCTCTCTCCCTCTCTCTCTCTCTCTCACACACACACACACACACACACACACACACACACACACACACACACACACACACACACACACACACACACACACACTAAATGTTAAAATTAGCCCTCCCTGTGAACGTTGTACTTTGCTGCAAAACAGACTCCATGGTAGCGGGTCCAAATTAAAGGGAGACTTTACTGAACTGGAGCGGCTCTCACACCGTTTTAAAGCGCAAGTGTGGACGGAGCCGGGCGTGACGCTGCAGCGGGGCTGGTCTCGCTCTGCCTGCATTCATAAACGGATATGATAAAGCAGCGCTGAACGTACCGTAGCAGCAACAACAGTCAGGTCGGACCATGGCGGAAGAAGACGACGCGAGAATTCGGATTTTACAGAGCCTGCGGGGGAAAATATGTAAGTTTGAACAGCCAGCCGATGTTATCCGCTTCTCTCAATGGAGAGGTGTGTGGAAAACAAACGAGCTGCGAGGGGAAAACCGGAGGGGCGCGGTGTGTTATCAACAGTCGACACGGGAGACAGCCAGTTCATCTGGTCTGTCGGCTGGTGGTTAACGTTAGCCTAGCATGCTAGCCGCAGCCACTAGCTTGTTGTGAATGGTTCATTCACTGAACGCAGCTCGGCCACCCGACCCGCCGCCCTCGCCACCTGGGTGTGTTAATGTTGATATTTTTAGGGGTAAAGTATTTAAAAGGTTTTATATCTTGGCAGTCTGTCTGCGTAAGCTTGAGCGATCCGATAGGACAGGCGGCTAACGTTCAGTTGAGCGTTGGTGGCAGAGTGGGCTAGCTACTACCAGCCATCCAGGTCCACTGTGGCCAGCGGCTTTACCGTGGCGGTGCCAGGTCAAGTGACGAGCTAGCTAGCCCCGATCATCACATCCATCACAGGGTAATCTTCGTGCAGTATGGTTCACTTTTTAATCTGTCATAAATCTCCGTGGTGTAAATTCCTAGAGTTCATCATCAGAATCTGTATCAAAGTATTGAAAGGTATTAGAAAGGTATTATGTAACGTGTTGAAAACCTTACATTTAAAGAATAATGGTCATATGTCATTGATTTTTCTCTACATTTGTAGATGTTTGTCTTGTTATGACTACCATCTAAATGGCAAGGCGTCAGTGGGACATGTAGGGTTCAAGCCCTGTGCCTCCAAACAGCCGTCCTGCTGAGAGCAGGTCACTAAATCTGTTTTGCAGCTGACCCTGTGCTCTGACCTCCTTATAGAGGTGAGGAGCCAAAGGAAGAATTAACCACAGAGATCAGTACAGTATCGCCTTATGTACCACGGAGTCACTGATCACAGGACACCATGGGGATAGGTCAGTCCAAGGGAATCTCATTAGGTATTTTGCAGACTGATTGCCTCAAAAACTGTTATTATTTTTTATTATTTTTTGTATTATTAGGATGTTACAATATTCATGGCATCTGACAGAATGTGAAGGGGAAACATTTGCTTTTATACTAATAATTTGCAAGCCAGATTCTTCAAGTTCATACGGACTGGCCTGGTCGATTGGAGTGCCAGCCAGGAGGCTTTTTGCCTATTTGAATGTGTAATTCCTGTTTTTGCCAGATTAATCAGATTAAGCTTGTCTGAGACCTACCCCTTGCAAGTTTCAAATAATTGCTCATAGTTGATCATTTCGAGACTCAAATTACCCCGGCATTAATGTGCTCTTTTATTGTTACTAGCAGCGGTAGATGTTGTAGTAGTATTGTACTTGTGATTCCTTTTTGCTTCCTTGTGTTTAATGCTGATATGTAGATATTGATGCATTTAGGCAACTAGTGTAGCCCATGTCATGGCTAGATATAAGTATGTGACTAACTTGTAACTACCCACTCTGTCCAAGCAGAATGTAGGCTAGCTGCATGGTTAAAAGTATGCATAGGCACACAGTAATAGGAAGAGAAATGTCAGTTTCACTACTATGAATTAATGAGAAAACCGTAAGCAGAACAAAATAGAGGAAGTATCATGGCATGTAACTCACTTTGCTGTCTTACGAAACTTCATTCTTCCTCGTTCACACTTTGTTCTATTTCCTGTAGTCCACATCTTTGAAGGCATCAATGAAGGTGGCAATCTGTTAAAATGTGCTATATTCTAATGAGCAGATTTTACATTGTCCCTGAGGTACGCTCTCTGATCTTTGGCATATGTTTGGGTAGGGTGTTGTATTTCTGTGTTAGGTTAAATTACATTAAAGAGTTAGACAAGTGTATGTGTTTGTGTTTGCATGACTGTTTGTGTGGTTAGCCTGGTCATCCTGGGCCAGCTCAGCTTTTTTCAGTTACTGGTCACTCTGAGGATTAGCCATAGGACATTATTAATAGCCTGTTAAAGAGCTGTTCTACCTGTGGTCTTCAGTTTCCCCCTGAGCTTAGGGTACCTGTTTGAACCTTGAGGCCCAATATAGCCTACTGCCAATGCCAATGCAATTGGTCAGTTTAAGTCTGACCTACTGTGAAGAAACTGATAGAGTGCAGTGTTTGAGTGAGTGTTATTAGCTGTGCTGATATTTCAGATCTAACCACTTATCTAGTTTTGATTTAGTACATTTCTTTGGATGTGATAGACAATGACATAAAACCCCATACCCTGTAATCTAGGCCTGCCTGCATGTGTTAATATTGTGCGTGTGCAAGTGGTGAGTGTTACATTGGTGTTTGTCATTTGTGAATCGGTGCTGTACTGTCACCACTGGTTATGCTGAGGAAGTTGATGTTTCATGTTTTCAACCACATATGAGCCTCATGTCTACTTCAGCTACATCCGCTCTGCAACTTGAACTGGCACTGGCAATAGACAGTCTCTCACAAGCCCTGAATGCAACATGAGGATCTCAAGTGTCCTGTAGAGAACTGTAAACACATGCACTGATTGATTAATAAAAGTAACCCTGGTCAGAGTCAGTTTCAGTCATAAATGGCCACATTTGTTCTACTCTGATCAAGTTTTGTATTTGCATTTGGTACCCAAAACACATCAGGTGTCACAGTTGTTAAAATTAGTGAGGTACTAGGTCTAAGGCTTGGTGGGAATTACCAGGGCAAAGCTTATTAAAAATTTTAAACTTACATGCACATGTTTTCAGAAAGGCTGCAGGTCTGATTTTCAGTCAAAATACCTTTTTTTGTTTAGTTGTCAGAGGACCCTGTTTTGGTATTTAATTAATATTTTTGTAATTGTAGGCAGTGACGTGACAGGAAATGAAGAAACATTACTGAATAGCATGAGTGGAGATTGAAAGCTATGCCTTAAATATAAGGCATAGCTTACAATATATAGGACTGCTTGGGAATTAGTCTTTCAACAGACCTTTTTTATAATTAGTGTATGACAGAGGTATAGTTAGTGTATGGTATGATAAATAAAAGCAACTTGGCTGTAGTGGTGGGCTGCCACAAATGTATGTATGGGGAGAGACATGTACAGTTACAAGGTTAACCTAACTGCGGTATTGTTCTTGTCCTGGCACTGCAGGCGAGGCCAAGAACCTGGTTCCAGTCTCTGGTTCAAATAGGCAACGAGATCTGTGCACCTTTTGCACTGTCAGCCTGGATCAAGAGGAAGTGTTCCGCACCAAGGTATTCGACAAAAGCCTCAGGTAAGCAGGACCTTCTCATATTAATGAAATAAATTTTTGGTGGAGTCGAAGTCCAAACATCTCATCTTTAATTCAACAGGGTGTTGAAGTTCTACAACACTTAGACTGTATTCAGGAGTCCATGATGTTTATGTTACAAAACAAAGTCAACCTTTTAGTATTAGCCGTAGGCTATATTAAATGAATTTTTCAGCCACATTAGGGATGCACCAGTTGTGAAATTTTGGGCTGATACCGATTACTGATACTGATATATATTTTTTAGACCTTTTAAACTAAACTGTTTTAAAATGTTCAGGTTGTCATGATACTATATTTGTGTGAAACATTTGTATGATTGGGTTTTTGCTCATTCAGTCTTTAATATAACCTTTTTTTTTACCAGGACAGTCATTATTTTTGTAAAAAAAAAAAAAAAAAAGCCTTTTTTCCCACTATAAAACAACATACTCCCACAAAATTCTCCCTCAAACAAATGTAGCCTATTTAATTATAATTTCTTGCCGAAAGCAAAATTTGGCAAGACTACATTTGAGCACATCATGATAACATAATACTTTATCTTTGCCAGATACCCATTTTTATTGAATAGAGCTCGAACGCATCTTAATGTCACTCGATGCAGCCTCTAACAGTAACAAGGAGCTGACAGCAGTGTGGATAAGGTCACAGCAGCTCAGTGAAACACAGGTCTCAGGAAATTGCGACCCTGTTCCAACTCGGACTCGGATATCGATCCTCATCCCTGTTCAGTCCTGGCTTGCAGGCCTTCTCAGATGCGAAGATGAAATTCCCTGGTATTGATGTTCAGTTTGTGTTTCATTTTCATCTGTGATGGTGGTTCCGTTTACTCTTTCCAAATAGTGCAACATGTTTTTCTCACTTTACGGGTAAATGGTTGGTACAGTGTGGTGTTCAGAATCATTATATTTATCATGGGATCAGGTTCCTTGCTCAGCCAAGGGGACAGCCAGTCATTACTAACATTAACAGCAAAAGAGGAGATGCTCAGTTGTAGTCAGCCCTTGTAGTGGAAAACACTGGTTGTAGTTGCTATAGAGCAGCAGTTGATCCAGTTTGTCATTTTCTCATCCTCATGTCAGTTGAAACTCTGAGGTATTATGTCAATATAATGCAGGAAGTCAGCTGGGGCAGTATGTTAGCCATTACAACTGGAAAGAATGCAGACTATGTTTAGAGTCCATAAAATGCAAAGAGTAACCATAAAATTACTCCAGACTGCATGATCCAGGAATTATGATGCGCAAACTCTGCATCCAAAACTGTAGCGTTCTCCTTGTGATCTAGATTGAATATATGGTCATTTTTTATGTTTTTGGAGATTGAAAGAAATGTTCTTCATTGGTGCTATGGAGTTGTGCTAGCTACTAGCTTGCTGTGTGCTATATTGACATGTTATATTGAGAGTCAAACTTCATCAGTGTTTGGACTGTCATGCGGTTGAGTACATCATGACAGTATTTTCATTTTGGGTGAACAGTTCCTTTGAGGATCACAAATATAAAGTTTGAGTACAATGCAGTACTTATGACATGGGATTACAACAACATATTTTGGTATATTTTCAGTCTTCATCAGATGTGAGAATGCAGTCAGGCTAGAACATGGCGTTGTTTTAGAATTGTCTGATTTTTCTCATAGTGGGTCCGTTTTTCAAGCCGTGGGGCACTGCCCTTATTGATTAAATGTGGTGGAAACTACTGTTTATCTGTGGCTAAACACTCAAAAAACATGTTAAAATAATATTAAGCCCCTAGTTATGTTTCTAATGTCCACAATTTCTATTAAAATCAACCAATAGCTAATGTTCTCTGCAGTTACGTTCAGGCTTTCCTTCTGTCAGTCACAATCCATTCAAGCCAAATGACAAACCAAAGCAGGATGCCTTTGTCAGTCATAGTTTATAAAACGAAAGGGAAATTAAACCTATGTTTAACACAATTACAGCTTAAATTACAATTGCAATTACATTTGATTGCTGTGCTCATCCATACTGTGTGTAACCTATATTTTTAGCCATATTTTTGTTTAAAAAAAAATGCTTACTTTCAAATCAACTACAATAAAAGGAAAATAGCAAATGTCTCATAACATGATAAAAACACTGGACTGTATTGTGACACAAGCTGTTAGGTGACACACTAAATTAGCAAGAAAAACCACGTCATGTTCATGTTCAAATATCTTTTGTTCAGATGTCTTTTTAATTAGCTGTGTATTTCATGCTGTATTTGTTGCGCAACTGCCGCGATTGCTCATGAACATGAACATCAAGGTGATATTATACAGAACATCCTGTCTGAGCAGAATCATTTATTTATTTATTTGCTTTGTTAGTTCGTTTTTATGTTGACTGCTTATTCCTAATTGTCATGATTATAGCCATTGATGAATGAACCAAAAAACATCTATGAAGTTAATATGATACTCCCCCAAATAGCAAAGCAAATTTCCTTTGAACACAATCTGAATTATATCCCTAAACTGTCTCACATAGATTTATTTGAACTGACTCCAGTGATTTTGAAGTGAGTCATTTGGAGGGCACTTTTCCTCATGTGTTAAACACAGCTTGTCCAAAATGAAGCCTTTCTGAAGGAAAATAAAACTTGCAGGTTCTACAGCAGCACCAGTACCAAAAAGATGCTGACTAAAATGAGCTATTTTATAAGTAGCTATATGTTCAGAACCTGTTCAGAAAGGTGTTGGAGGGAGCTCAATGTTTCTACCTTCAGTCTCTCACATCTCACTGTAAACATGGGCCTGCCTTCTCTAGGTATTTCACAACAGCTTTTTTCTCTCCTGATTTCAGAGCTGTTCAAAGGGCTTTTACAGTGTCTGAGGAAGTGTGTCCTCCCACGCTCTCCCCTGTCTTTCTCTCTTTGCCACTCAACTTCACTACCTCAGTCTCTGTGCATGCATGCCTAAGTAATCGCTTAAATTCGGCCCACTGTGTTCACTTTTTTTGTGTTGGTGCTAGATTCTCTCCAATCGTGTCTTGTTCTTAATGGTTTTAAGGCACAAACGCTTTGCGGAAACTATAATTGCAGCTGATCTCTTGGATAAAGCAGACATGTTCAAACAGTTATGGTCAAGCAGTCCTACCTAACGCCCTCATGTTATTGGGAACCTAGGAAGACAAGAGAAAGAAACGGAGTATAGTGGGTGTATGTTTGAGTGTGAGCAGAGTATGCGGAGGCTAGAAGTGTATAATTCCATGTAATGTTGAGTGTTCACTGGAGAATGCGTGGGTGTGCACACAGCACTCGATGTGATGGCCAGACCCTTGCTGTGGAAGTGTCTGGTAAGATATTTCACCATCCAAGATGTACAGGTTAGAGAAGTAAGCATCATTGCTGGGAATAAAGAACTACGGCACCAAGTTGTCTGACCATACCGTGAACATTTATGCAAAGTGTGACTTTCATATTCACAAAAATTCTCAGAAAATGCTAACATTGAACAGTAATAAATGCCAGTCATACCTGAGAGGCAAACCTGTTTCAATAGTTGTCCTGTAGCCATTATGAAAAAAGCAGGCCTATATAGGTACCCATTGTTTCTCTGTTCAGTGGTTTACATTCACACTGACAAATAATCCATGGATCTGAGACTATTTTATGCTTACCCCAATGAATTGAGCTCCTAAATACACAAACCATACTAAAACCACCCCACTGGCTTCAAATGGCTTTAAATTTGAAAGGCATTGTAATTTTACTTGAACATACAAGCAGTTAAACCAGTAAGACAGTCTGGGTCCTGTTTAGTCTGTTTGGGACAGGTGGGTCCATCTGCAGCCAGCATGTATATCTAGCTGGTGCTTAACCTACAATCGGCTATGTCAGATCAAGCTGTCTAGCTCTTGGTCTCATCTTGGTCGTGAGGTAGTTACTTTGGCAGAGCTGAGTGGCACAGATGCTCTGGCCCTCTGTCTCTGTGCCAGCTCCTACAGGGCATCCAGTCATGTGGTGAACCAAAGAGACCTAACCTCTTTGCTGTTTGGCTAGGCTACATCTAGGATTTACTGTTTGGTGATAGTTGATGGATGACTTTTTATCAGTTTAGATTGCAATGCCTTAGTGTATTTTGGTTTAAAAAAAAAAAAAAAAAAAAGATATTTTGTAGAAAAATTGGAACAAATAAAGAGTTCACTCTAATGCTTGTTAGCCATGTAGTCTGCCTGTTCCCCAAAAGCACCTCTCGGAGACACACACACACCCAAGTAGTATTTCTGCCATCTTTTTTTTTTTTTTTTTTTTTTTTTATAGCCTTCTAGATATTATTGAGATTTCTGTTGTCTTAGTGCACCGTTTCAAATGTAATTGTTTGAGCATGTGTGCTCTTTCAGATAGGATATTGAGGAACGTAACAGGAAAGTTAGGGGACAGAAGGGATGACAAAGATTTTGACACATTTAAACCTACATCACACTATTCAAGACCATCCCACCTAACCCCACTGAGCCAGCACGGCATCCTGTGTTGTCCACCTTCTGGTCAGTTACACAATTTATTTTCTCTATAGAGGAACACAATCCTGGGTTTGACGTTCTTGTGTACAAACATGATACTTGTTTTTTTTTTTTAGGTACAAATGCAACAGGAGTTTTTCCCCACCAGCATCATTTCTGTTATATAGCCTACTGAATGTATTCTTTACTTTACTATCCAGTACCACAAAGGGAGCTACATTTTTTTTATAGCACTTTGATTTGTTGCGCACACACTCTCACGTTACATGTTAATACTTGGCTTGTTACACCAGCTGTCCAACATCATTGTTCCTTGCTTATATTGCAAGAAGGGCAGGTGAAAAGTGACGGTGTACTTGAGTATGAAAACATATAGCCTTCATAGAGACAGTAACTGTTTGCAGCACATTACACTGTATACAATAGTACGAGTGCATTTCTAAAGATGGCAGTATACAGTACCAGAAAAGGAATCAAAATTTAGTGCATTTGTTCAGCAGAAACAACTAGTTTGGTTACATTTTTGTTTTTTGTTTTTTTTTTTTATGTGTGGGATTAGGGCCACATTTTTTCACTTTCTTTCCTTTGTTTGCATTGCTACTATTAATTTCTGTTTTTCTCATCTTCTCCTATCATATCATTACGCCATGATTTGCAAGCTTCCCCCATCTGGTGTGCAGTCTCATTAGAAAAACAAGGGATGTCCAGAGCAGATGGAGACATCCCTAGAAAATCTTAAAGTGGCAGCCAGTATGGATTTTCTTGCAATGCCATGCTCAACAGCAGTTCAACAACAGATTGATTTTTGTATAAGTTTGATTTAATTTCTATGTAAATGGCAATAATAAAACAGTAACAGCAATTATCACTATATTTTTCCTTGATCTAAATATATAAAATGTCAAGTAAAATGTTAATATATTTCAGCATAATTCTCTTATGTGATGGACGCACAAATGGCCAATCATGTCGTGTCAAGAATAGACAGCAGGCACACAACTGCACAAGCTTTAAGAAAAACTGAACTGAGGTGGACTGTTGTATAGTATACTATAGTTGTATAGTTACCTGGGCATTACAGGAGTCCACATGGTGGAGAGATATCTTCATTCGTTCCTCCATGCTCCCCTAGGCTGCTAATCCAGAATACTGTAACAAAAAGCAAGTCCCAGCACCGGTACCTGGTATTTTTTCTGTAATTACAATTATCTGTGAAAGTAGTATCAGGTCATTTCTTCGTGGTGCAAGGTTATTATGCAGACGTTAGCTGCAGACACTACCTGCCAGTCTACTTTCCAATTCAAATAGGAAAATAACAAGAGAAGATTTCTTCAAAAAATGGGTACTGGGACTTGTTGTTTTTCATATTGGCGTAATCTGCTTTGTTGGCATTTGTTTATGCACTGTAAGTGTTATTTTGGGAGCCCTTTTGCTATGGAAGTGAACAAAGAGATAGAAATGCAGTTTTCTGGGTTAGTAGTTCGGTGGAGCACAGAGCAATAAATGAGCTTATTTCATCATCATGTGGACCCCTATCAAACTCATGGAGACCACGAAAGTTTAGTTTTGTTTTAATAGGTATGGGCCCACCTGTCCTAACGGCTCAAATACAGTGACATCAGTGTGGTCACTACTTATGATAAATCATGTGCTTGTATTTAAAAAAAAAAAAAAAAAAAAAAACATGCAATCATGATTGTCAGTTTAAATATCTTCCTTGATTTACAGCCCTTTTTACGGCGAGGACTTCTACTTTGAGATTCCACGGCCATTTCAGTGTTTATCCTTCTACGTTCATGCCAAGAACGTTTTATGGTTACGCCAAGAACCATTTGGTAAGTCACTGATTGACACAGGCATGTATATTTTTTTTCTCTGAATGCAGCATGTGCATTTAGGTGTGCGTTTGTCTTTTTTCAGGTAAGGTTTCTATTCGGAAGGAGGATCTGTGTAAATACAGTGGGAAGGAGCACTGGTTCAGCCTTCAACCAGTAGATCCAAACTCAGAAGTCCAGGTGGGTTCCAGAACCTGGAAGTCATCAAAATAGCCTTGTTGCAATGACGAGGGCTATTTGGATTACGTCCAGTTTGTCATTGAGAAAATAACACGTTTGTCATTTTCTCAATGACAAATAGCACTTGTCTCAACGACAGGGGCTATTTGTCATTGAGATTATTTTTTTGCAGGTAGAGATGGTTTTGACTTTGCTGTTAGAAGGTACTCATAGCTGCCTTGGTGCAAACACCTGTATACTTAATGAAAGACCAAAATGCAGTATGCAAAATGCCTTTACCCTGAGAGACTAACCACAGAAATTGTCTTGGATATGAACATATGCATCCTCCAGGTTAAGGGATGTGAACTAGTCACATGAGAACATAAAAACACGTGTCAGCATTCCAAACTTGATCCTGAGATGTTTGTTCAGAGCCTGCAGATGCTGAATGGCAGTATGGTTTGAAGGCTCCTGTAGAATCCATCCCAACAACCACCCACTCTCAAGAAATATCTCAAGTAGAGAATGCACTAGGGACAGTCGGCACAAGGGGTTGTGCCAACAAAGTGTTGTCATATAGTCCTTTCTTTTCCTCACATCACTTTTGCATTGAGGCAGCATTTGTGTCTATCCTGGGTGATCATCGTGCTCAGGGCTCTCCCTGGCACATGGGTCATTGATGACAATTTTATCCCAGAGCTCAACCCCTGAAATACCTATAATCTGGTTGCCTAATTCCACTTGGTGTGCTACAAATAGACGGGAGGCATTTAGGGTCCTTACTGTTGTAGGCATGAACCTATAGGTCATCAAAGTGAACATGTATCAGTAAGGTCATCTCGAGATGCTTGAGTTGTTTTATCTTTTGTTAATGGGTTTAGATGATGAGGTCATCTCCTCCTTGAGTGATTTTAACAGGTTGGCAGTTTCAAGCTGGCCACCCCAGCTAGCGCCTGACTTTTCGCAGCTGGTACGTTCCATGGAGTCTGTAGCTCTACCTATCATGGGGTCATGCTTGGACAGGCTAGCCTTTTGACCTCTGCAACTGAGGCTTTAAAGTCTAAACCACCAAGTGATCACATGAGTCGAGAAAAGACAGTGCTGCCCAGGCATGGTGCAGCCCATGGCATGCTGCACACTCTACATAGGTCTTCTTTGCTAAGATTTAAAACCTGCAATACCATACCCTTGGTGCGGAGTATCTCTGAAAGGGGGAGGGAGAAAACATGTGCCACTTTCACACACTGGGTGACAAAGCTACAAAATGGTCAAATGCTTTGAGCTACATTGTTTCTAAATCATACATCAAGTGTTGACTGACATAATTTACACTGTATTGCACACACAACTGAAACTGGAAACAGCAAAATGGCTGACAGCAAGAATCATTTTTAGTCCATTCTCCGTGATAGATAGTGGACCTTTGAAGATCTGAAATTTACATTTTACAGAATAGGGTAAATTCAAAGGATTAACAACTTTGCGCACAACTGATCAGATGACACCTCTGCCCATCAATAAAGTGTTGCGAAATTTTGAAGACAACTAATTCTGTTTTTTGTAGCACATCACACAGCAGCAAATTTTGCTCCAATGACGGTAACACTGTTTGATTGTGTTGTTCTTGCGTTTTACAAATTTAGAATAGTTGAAGCTAAAACTGACAGTAATTGGTTTGTGTATAACCTGTTTGTTTACTTACATGGACACAAATGAATAATCATGCATCTGGCATCTGTATACATCTATATAAGCAGCAAACAGATGCGCAGTATGACAATCACTGAAGCTGTTCATGCTTGTTATTGTGTGTGGGCTGCAGTGAAGTAAATGGCTGCAGATCTGATCCGGCCCTTCAACACAGACAGAGCAGAAATGCACCTGGTTTAGCTAAGCTGTGAGTCTCCATGGTGAAGTGAACAGGAGTATTACTGCACTGTGCTATCCATACGGCTGATAGAGCCCAGCAACTGAGTTGTCAGCAACTACAAAAATTTGCAGACAGTTAAGTACCATTCATGGCCAATGTAATGATTCGAGAAAAGGTTTCTGAACAGGACGTGGAGGGGTTGAGCAATCATTCAAGTGATCATATATTTTATAGTTCTGTATGGTGTAGATACACCCACTAGTCAAAATTGTGTGTTTGTATGCTTCACAGACACAAACAAAAAATAGACCAAGAAAAAAAAACAGATCAGCAGAAAATGACAAGCATCTCCTGTCCAGCTCTAAAGCCACATCCGCATCCAGTGGACTCGAGTTCTGCTCTACCACTGAGTGGGATCATATCACAAATCTTTCTATCAATCAGATTATTAGATCTCTTGTCTTGGTCCACTGTTGTGGCTCAAGCTGCAGCACTCTACCACTTCTATGCTGCTGTACCTAACATGTTGACTCTAGCTGCCACTGGCCCACGCCAGACTATTTTAGGCATGTGTTGCTACACTGATTTACTCACAAGTAGACACGTTCAACTGAAAAGTTACATCAGTGTGTGTGGTGGAGGTGTTATTGCAGTGCCTCCCCAGGTTGGTTTGTAGCCAAACCGGGATTGTATGCATGATTGTTCTGTGAATTTTGTTAGCTTGGTGATGCATGTGTTTGTCAGCTTGCTGAGTTGAGGGGAAAAATTGTCATGGTAGGAATTAGACGTTGAGGCAAAATCACTCAACAAATAGTGAGATTTAGTGAGAAGTATTGTCAAAATGTCTTGATATTTGTTGGCACAGTTGACCATTGTTATTGCCCTGGAGGTACTATAGGAGGGCCTGTAGTCTTGAAATGGGACTTTAAGTTTTCCATTGATATTGGCTCACTTTGATATTGACTAAAGGCCTATCTTTCATCATAAAGAACTGCCCGCCATCTCAGCCAAACTCATACTGCTGAGTTGCAGAGGAAGAGAGTAAGTGTGTGGGCGTTTTGCTGTCAGGTTTAGGGTTTTTGTTTTTTCTCTTGATCTCCCGTTGACACTTCCAAAGACGAGGCATGCAGCCTTTACCACATCCGACCCCATGAAGACTTATGAGTGTTCAAACATGACAGCTGCCATGGCCCATCTCACACTGTACTGCCATCAAGTTGAACCACCAAAATCTTGGGGTAGAGGTTTTACACATATTACACACGTGTGTGTGTGTGTGTGTGTGTGTGTGTGTGTGTGTGTGTGAATTTGAGAAAAAATATAGTCTAACAAGCGAGACATTAATGTTCAATCAAAACTAGTGCCATGTACAACAGAATACTGTCTGTGCACTGTCTGTCTAATAAAGAGTAAATGCCCCAAAATAATATAACTTTTTTTTAATATCTGTACTTCCAAACAAAATGATGGGTGGCAAAGTGGGTTCAAGACAATTGCCATGCACATATTCTTACCAGACCATAATGCAGTTTACATTCCTACAATCTGTTTTGCATTATTTTACCAATTACTTACCTTTGAACCTCATCAGTAATCCACCACCTCCTTGTAACATAGATGCAGTAGCTATCTTAGGTCTGATAATCATTGAGCCTTAGTTAGCAGTTTATTCATGTAGTTTATGGTTTACTGAACAGAAAGTTTGATATCTGAAATATATTTTTGTTTTGTTGTAAGATGCGAATTTGGAAATTATTTAAATTTGTTGTTTGTTGCGTCAACTTGAGGCTGAAACGCTTTGCTGGAAAATGTCACATCTAGAGTGGCAGCTCAAGTTCAAGCCACTTGTAAGCTAGTTTAAAAAAAAAAAAAAAAAGGAGCAATATGCAGCGGCCCTTGAGATTGGTTGTCCAACCGCAGCGCAGTATGATAACCACTTAAGTGTTTATCCACTCACCTTTAACTCTTCACTTCTTATTTGACAGGGTAAGGTTCACCTTGAGATGCGGCTGAATGAACTGATCACAGAGAATGGTTCAATGTGTCAGCAGCTACTAGTCCGGTGAGTATCTACAGTAGCTTCTTCCTAGTGCCAGCAGGTAGTTAAGTCTGATCCACATGTTCACATTAAAATGTCAGGACGGTTGCAAGATCTTCAAATTATAAGATGAAATGAGAGCATTTGAAATCTGGTATTACTTAATGGAAACAGTAAGCCAAATGTGTGCCCAGACCACATGACTGTCTCCACTGACTTGGGATCAAATCCTGCTAGAGATTTGATCTCTCCTGTTTGTCCCCTACAGTGTCTCCTCCTTTTCTTTCCCACTATCTAATAAAAGTACTTGTAATTGCAATATAAATGCACTGCCTGCTCGCCTTTTTAAAAATGGCACTGTGGTCTCTCCTCAGTCAGTGGATTTGAGTCTATCTCACTGCTAAACTGCCTGAAAAACTCATGTCTTCAAACATTTTTGAAAAGGTCTTTTTTATAATTTGTAGTATTCCTATTAGGTACTTCATTACCTAGCATTATCAAAACATTATTTCTTAAAAATATCTACCAAAATGAGATAATTCAGCAGTGGATTTTATATTTCAAAAAATGTCGTGCTGTATGTGTTTTTATCATTGCATAACCAGTGTGAATTATATTGTCAGCTACCCATTATTAAGATTAAAGTCTCCGATCTTTTCCTCTATGCTCCAATTACACAAGATTTCACCTTTTTTAGAGAGCTTTGGAGGGTTTTTATTTAATCTCCCTAGTTATTTGCCCACCCTGAAGAGCACCTGATTCATCTAATGCTTAGCAGGTGTGTTTCACTCTACTTTCCAGCACAGTGCTCCCTTTTTCAGTTCAAATTTGTTTTGTGTATGGTAATTATTTTTTTCTTGCTGGTCTTTATTCAAATATCTAAAACCATTTGAATGTTTGTCAGACAGGCCTACGTCTATAGGCTATTAACTTCATATTCTTTGATTTTAAACTTGAACCTCAGTCCTTGTCTCGGGTATTTCAAATTATATGCTAACACTGGCCATTTGCAAAAAGATTTCATCAGTAGCTTAATTTTCCTTCGATCAGATTGAATGTAGACCAGATGACTTAACATTGACTTTGACAGACAGAAGGAATTTTGGATTATGAATAAATTTGCAATCAGACATATCCAGTACAGTGTAGGCCATAGCTTTTGTGCTGTTAAGTCTGCCTTTTCATTATTAGGCTGAATAAAGAGGAACTTGGATTCCTTTTAAAAATATGGCTTTTTATTACATTAATTGAGAGCAAATGATATGTTTATATGGCTATTTGGGGCATGTGATATGGATGCCACCTCAAGGTTCCCTCTGAAACTCGGATGATAAATTTGCTCATAGAGGTTGACTTGGTCTTGATTTTTGTTGTTCGTCTGATATGTTATCCACTTAACCTAGATGCTGGAAGTATTGAAGCTTGTCAATATACAATACACTTTAATGCTTTTAGCTTTTTTGTCTGTTTGTTTGGTTATTGTTTTGTTTGTTTTGTTTTGTATTAATGGAACAGATGCACAATTTTTAAAATATCTTGGTTTCCGTTCCGTCCGTTGTGTGTGTGTGTGTGCGTGTGTCTGTGTGTCTGTGTGTGTGTCTGTGTGTGTGTGTGTGTGAGAGTGTCTGTGTGTCTGTGTGTGAGAGTGTGTGAGAGTGTGTGAGAGTGTGTGAGAGTGTGTGAGAGTGTGTGAGAGTGTGTGAGAGTGTGTGAGAGTGTGTGAGAGAGTGTGAGAGAGTGTGAGAGAGTGTGAGAGAGTGTGTGAGATAGAGAGAGAGTGAGGGAGCGACTGTTCGGTGTAGTGATTGTAGCGAGAATAAGTTCTCCGGCACCAGAGCTCAAGCAGATTATAGCAGCTAAGCAAGCATAGTCAAACATTTGAAGGAAGGAAGATCTAAAGTGCATTACACCCTCCCACCCCAACCCAACCTTTTTCATTACCATTGACATGTTGCAGACAAGTTATTTTCACTTTGTTTTCTCCATGATTAAATGCATTTTATTTAATATGGGACCATTTAGAAAAAATATGAAGGGGAGCAAATATTTTTGTCAGAAAGGAATCAACATTATTTTATTTTATTGTGAAGCACTTTGTAACTGTGTGTTTTGAAAAGTGCTATACAAATAAAGTTATTATTATTATTATAACATTGACCGAATCACATCAATCACAATGCCCCTGCTGGAGTTCACTGGTTGCTTTAATATATCACACAGGATTAGTGTCTCTTATTACTTTCTGCATTCTGTGTTGCCTGAGTGTGTTTCATTTCACTTTTCCCTGTGGGTGAACTAAATGAGCAACCCCCGTGAGTGTGTGTATTTATGTGTGTCTGTTATGTAGTTTACCTTTACTATATAGATTTTAAAAAGTTATACTGTACATTTACCAGATAATGACATGCTTGTTTTAGGATTAGATATTAAAGTTAGGTTGGACATGTACAGTATGTATATGTGTGCATGTCAGACCTCAGTCAGTGAATGTTGTTTTTCTACCTCCATTCATACTTGGAGAGCATGGTTATGAGGAGGAAGTGATGGCATCTCAGCCGGAAGCCTGCACTCTTCACATTGCAGCTGCTGTGGTTTCTACTGCTGTCGCATACTGTGTCATTCACACAGATTGTGATTTTAAACAGTCACCTGCTCACTGCGTGCATCCTCTCTACCTGCATAAATGATTATTGGTGGAATATCAGTATCAGTCTGTTGGCTTATAAGGTCACATTCACCAATGGCAGTGGACGATATTTACTTTTTTCGTGTGCAATTAATGAAACTGAACTTAACTGAACTTATTGGAACTGGGTCACAGTTTCCTGAGACCTGGGTCTCACTGAGCTGCTGTGACCTTATCCACACTGCTGTCAGCTCCTTGTTATCAACAGTGGTTGCATTGAGTGACATCATGAAGCATTCAAGCTCTATTCATTACAAATGAGCATGGGGTGAAGATAAATTATGTCAGCATGGTGTGCTCAAATGTAGTCTTACAAAATGTTGCTTTTGGTGAGATACTCAAATTAAATAGGTTACATTTGTTGAAGGAAAAATTTGTGGGAGTAGGTAGTTGTATAGCGGGCTAAAAAGGCTTTGAAACAGTTATTTTTCACAAAAAATCTTACTCATGTTAATGACGGTTATATTATGTAAAGACTTTTTCATAAATTTCTATGATTGAATTTGTGCTCATTCAAACATAGTGTAATGAATGCCTAAAAGACAGTTCAGTTCTTAAAAATATAGGTATCAGATTCGGCTCCGACTTTCACAGTCTGTGCATCCCTAATGATACACTCAACACTCTTTTGTACATCAGCCTGCCCAGACAGGGCAGCAAAATTAAAATTGGACCCATTTTATAAATTGCACAATTTTTAGTGCTCAGTGCCTGTACCTGCATGCCATTCTGAAAACAAATCCCTGTTGCAGTGTGTGATTAGTCACCATAGAGGGCCAGGGAAAGGAGGGGGGACTACAGGGAATACTGTCATGACACCATGGAAGATGATACACAAACATCCTACCATTCTTAATGCCTGCCTCCATCTTGGTCTGACCTCACTTGATGGGAAGGATTCATTTTTGTTCCCTGGTGACAGCCACATCCTGTTTCGGGTGGCAACAATATATGTTTGTACCTGAAACATTTGTGAAAAGATTCATGAGGGCAACCACAATCTTTAAGATTACAATGCTTTATATATATGTATATATATATATATATATATACATATATATATGTGTGTATGTGTGTGTGTGTGTGTGTGTGTGTGTGTGTGTATACACACATATATATATATATATAGTAACAGTGATACAGTTTTTAGACATGTTTTTGTTAGCAGTACTATATCATTGCAACCTATTTTACAGCAATATATGAATAACAAGGACCTCATTCCCGCTGAGGTGTCTGTTTAGTCAACAATAAAATGCCCCATAGTTTGACAACACAATAATTTGCACTCCTGGGAGCAGATGTCTTTCAAGTATGGCTGGGAAATCTATCAGTATTGTGATATGAGACTATATGTTGTTTTGGATATTGGTAAAACCGTGGTATGACATAAGTGTATCGTTTCCCTGGTTTTAAAGACTGCATTACAGTAAAGGGATTAAATTTTCTGAATTTATTAGACTCTGTTCTACCTGTTCTATAATTTGCCTCTTCCTCCTTGGTCATCATATCCACATTGCTTAGTCTTTTGTCAAATCTTTTTCATATAAATAATAAAAGCACCAATAGTCATTCCTAGAATATTAAATACAATTCATTTACAATATATACTGTTGCAGTTTAATTGTATTGAAATATTGAAAAAAGGTCCTTTTTAAAAATGTTGTCATAATCAAAAGTGAATAAAACAAACAATACTTCATCAGCTATGTAGCTTCTTAAATGAGGAGTGAATTGGCTACTACCCTTCTGCTATTAAACTTAAACTTAAAAATTACATAATAAATTTTATATCGTTGCAGCTACTATGGTTGTGAATGTTGTCTGTGCATTCATTTTCCCTTTCCTTCCCTGTTTCTTTTTGGCTCCCACAGGATAATAGAATGCCAGGGTCTGCCTCTGATCAGTGGCCAGAACTGTGACTCTTATGCCACCGTGTCACTCGTTGGACCTGCCAGGTAACTCCGCTTATCCCACTCTCCAAAAGACGCTTGCCATTCCAAAGAACAGAGAGCTGATTGTTTTCCATGCATGTCTGTTTAAAGGTGGGTTCAGGATGATGCTTTCAGTGCAGAAGCAATTGTCCCTGCATTGACTTGTTTCAAGTGACACTTTCATTATTATCAGTGCTAGCAGGAGACTGCTTCCATTTTCTCAAAGTAAATTAATATTGTAGATATATAAATTAGTAAATAAAGCTTTTCTTTTACATTAATTTGTCTGTGATGCCTTACCGCAGATTCATACAAGAAGTTGTCTGCACTGATCAGTGCTACCTTTATTATAGCAAAACCAAAGAAAGACAAAATTTGCGCTTTAAAGAACAGATATAAGCTGATCAGAAAACATTGTAAAGCAGAACTAAATAAAGTGTGTTTAAAGTACGTTTAAAACTAACAAAACATACCTACTGGGGGTAATGGTTCAAGATTTTCCAACTGCTAACATGCTGCACAAGTAATACACATTAATGCATATTATTTGTGCAGCATGCAACCATGTAGTACCAACTCAGTTAGGTAAAATACTCAAATATTGTCCTTAACAAAAAAAAAAAAGTCCATAAACAAAAAAGTAAATAATAAACCAAAACTACCAAACTTGTCCTGAAGCTAAACTATAAAAATAAATATTCATGAAAAATCCTCAGCTATAATAACCCAAACAAATCCAGTTACAGCCAAATTTATGATGAGGAAAAATGTCCAAATGAGAGCCATTCTAATACCATAACAATAAATGTAATCTTGACATGAAACACGTTTTATGTCCTTAAGGAGACTTAGTCGTTGATCAGCAGCAATACTTTTGGTAACAGGAACACCCTCTTTTTATTAAAAGAGGGTGTTCATAAGACACACACAACACTGTCATTCCATGTCATGACAGCTGTCATGAACATCACTGATGACGGTTGTCATAAAGTGCCATTTGGTCAATTATGTCACTTTCCCTGCAAAGTTGACATTTCCTGGGATGTCTTTGTCATGACAACTTCATGTCAAGGTTATGACAGTTGTCATCAGTGGTCTCTTATGTCACTTTCAATGAAATTTGATGTTTGTTGTTTCATTGTTATGACAATTTGAGATTAGCCATAGCACTACACCTGTTGTGTCATGTTTATGACACAGCAGGTGTCAGGCATAATTACAGATATGTGGTGCTGTTGTAACACCTGACTGCTGGTCTTGAAACAGCAGACTGGAGCACAGGAACCCAGTGTGAAAACCACCTTGGATGTGGTTGGACCTGGACACTGGCTGTAGGGTCTTCACTAGAGTATTAACAATGGCTGACTTGAGTTTGATTGTATAATGACATTTAATGCCACCTTTAGGATGAGTGAGGGCAAGTGCAGTATTCATCATGTACTAACGTTGGTTGCATAACAGGTAATGTCACAATCAGCCATATGCAGCCGTTACCATTATTGCTGTCAATATAATGATAGCACTGCACCAAATGTGGTATTGTTTTGGAGTCATTAGATCTCACATCAGACTTGTCTGCTGTTCCAAGACCAGCGGTCAAGTGCTACAACAATGCCATATATCTGTAAGTATGCCTGCTGTGTCACTTTTCTTACAGGTTGAAGTGCCGTGGCTAATCTTAAACTGTCATAACCATAACATGCTAAACATCAACATTTCATTAAAGGTGACGTAAGAGACCACTCATGACAACTGTCATAACATTGGCTAATGTCAAGTTGTCATGACAAAGACAAGTGCCTCGTTTTCATGACAGAGATTTGTCAGCCAAGGTCAACTTTACAGGGAAGGTGACCTAATTGACCAAATGACTGTCATAAAGTGTCATAATGTTCATGTCAGCCGTCATGACATGGTATTATAGTGTTGTGTCAGTCATGTGAACACCACTTCAAAAAAAAAGTGTTACTAAAGTTTCTTAAAATGCCAGTCAGGTTTTAGGACACTCTGCCTTGTCCCATCAGGTCTGACCAGAAGAAAACAAAGGTAAAGAAGAAAACCAGCGACCCTCATTTTGATGAGACCTTCTTTTTTGAGGTGAATTTCACATCTACATAATCAATCAATCATACTTTATTTGTCCCCAGGGGGGAAATAACTCCCTTCAGTCACATATTTGTTGATGTCTGTTGGGCATGTAACTGCACTGGCTTGTTGGATAAAATGGAATAAAATAGCCCAAAAAACTGCAAGTAAGTAGGCCTGCTACAAGCCAGAACAGCCTTTAGGCAATTTGTTGTAAAGCTATGGAGGTGGGAGGTGGGCGGTGGGCGGCAGAGATGCTTGAATTGGTTGACGTGTTCATCCTCAGGTCACAAGGTCCAGCAGCTACTCGAAAAAGTCACATTTCCAAGTGGAGGAGGAGGACATTGAAAAACTAGAGATCAAGTAAGATTTTTTTTTAACATCTATCTCTCTCTAGCCTTGATAATCTTGACAGTCTTGACAGAACAAAAATTCTTTCAAAAGTGAATTTGATGTGTTCTGACTACTGATAGAGAGCCTTGGTTTCTGGTTAAGGATATGTGGGGCTTCCGTCACAGTGGACTCATAGCTCACTGGGTAACAGTAGACAGATTCAAAGGTAAACGCTCATGCATGGTTTTGAGGTTTGGATTTGAGGTGTCATTGCACGAGTATTATATTGGCTTTAATGCACCAACCAGGTAAGCACCACTCATAAGTGAACTTATTTTTACCTTTTTTCATACATTGAGATTGCGTGGTTATGTGGTTATGCTGTACACAAAATGACAATTTGTGTCTAGCTGATTGAGTTTGGTATGTTTTAATGACATTTGTTCATGCTTTAATTGTTTCATAAGCCATCCTTTACCTTTGCAGAGTTGATTTGTGGAACAGTGGCAATCTGGGTCAGGATGTGTTTTTGGGGGAAATACGGGTATCTGTGAAGATCTTGAGGAATGAACACTTCCACAGAGCTTGGTAAGGACCAAGTAGAATAAAAAAAAATTAGGCAGGGTATTTTTAACACTGATCCTGTACTTTCTTTTATCTTGCTTTTGTTCTGATAAATTTTTAAAATATTGTAAAATGCTGTTTTTTTTTATTGAATTAAACCTGTTTTGTTTTTTGTTTTTTGTTTTTTGTATATTTTTCCCCTTTCACATCATCATACAACCATAAACTGCCATACTTGTCATTATTAGAATTGTACATGCAGTCAGAAATGCGTTCACATACACAGGCCTGCTCCACTGACCTGACCGGTTTCTTTAATGCCTTTCATCATCTGCCTTTGCTGAAAATTAATAGGCTGGTTAAGAGATAAACAGGACAGATACAGGACACCACCAAACATGTGTTGCGCACGCCACTCCTGGCCTCTTGCACACCAGAGAGTGTCACTCTGACGTCATAGCCGAGTCACCTTCCTCTTAGTGCTAGATCAGATCTGCACACTTAGGAAGTGGGGACTTATGCTTATGCGTATGACCGTGCTTATGTACACTTTCTCTTTTGGAATTCATCCCTGCATATGATCACATGGTTGATTCTGGAACAGTACCACATCAGGAATACTTCCTCATTGTTGTATGGCTAAGTTTTCTGTACTGTGAAAATGTGTTTGGAAATCCTCCTAGATTTCTCCATGTTAAGCAGTTGTTCCCTTGTGTTGTGTGGATGTGCGTCAGTGTAGATGATAAGGGATTACGCCAGATAGCAATCTGTTTTTACATGAGGGCTGTGAGTCGAGTGCGTGGGAGGCTGTTTGCATAGCGGCAGTACCTCATGTCCTATGTTGAGGCTGAAGATCTTCCGGGCAACACAGACACACACCTCAGCTTTATAAAATAAGTGTGGCGATGTGTTGACTTCTTCTGCGAAGCGTGTCTGTCTGTGTGCGATCAAGCAGCTTAAGGACAAACATAGCTGCAGTGTTTGAAGCTCCGCAGAGTTCATCTCCTTGTGTCATGATGTTGTATGTTGCTCCACCTGTTGGCTGATGGGGAGATGTGCAGGTGGCAAAAATAGCAATGAATATGAGCCCACACATCCAGAAGTACTCAGGGATAATTCTCCCATGCTCTTTCTTTTACTGTCTTGGGTTCAGTGTGTCCTTTTCATTTTCTTTCATTTCCTCCATTATTTCCTAATTTTGTTTAGTCTTGATCTAATTGACAGCAGAGGTATTGAATATGAAGTGTGTGTCACCAAAACAAAATGTATGCACCAGGGCACTGAGCATTAGATTGTCTCCCTGTGGTCCATAGGTATCTCCTCCAGCCCAAAGGGAACGGTAACAAGTCCAAGTCTGATGACTTGGGCTCATTGCGTTTGAAACTGACCTACATAGAGGACACAGTGCTGCCATCTACCTGCTACACATCACTCTGCAATCTGCTGCTTAAATCCCCAGATGTAAAGGTAACAAGATAGCTACAGGTAAATGCCAAATAAAGGGAAAACAATGCATTGTGTTATATATTTCTAGTTCTAGACTCATGGAGAATCTCTGTAAAGCTTCATCAAAGCAGGTCTGGCTTTTAAAGACATAAATTCTGTAAATAGACAATTCATGTTAGTGTTTCCTTTATTTTGGCAGTTACCTATCCACTTTCCTTCTTTTGTAAAAATGAGGGTTACAAAAATTACAGTGAAATTCATCATTTATGTATTTCCTCCACTATCTTTCCTCTTCTTCCCCTCCTTCTTTTTCATTTGTTTACCTTTTTTACACTTTCCCTCCTTCTCCTCTCTTTCCTCCTTCCCTCATGGCCCGTTGTCTCTCCTTTCCACCTTCAGCCCATCTCAGCGTCAGCAGCACACATCCTGGGGGACATCTGCAGAGAGAGATATGAGGCCATACTGCCCATGGTTCGGCTGCTGCTCCACAACAACCGCTTTGTGCCTTTTGTCTCTGCTGTGGCTGCCCTGGAGCTGGAGAACACACAGTGAGTGCAACCCCCCGAATCAAAATATCTATGTATAGTGTAGGTTGGAAAGAAATGTAATTTTTAAAAAGTATGGGTGTTCATACAGGGAGGCCAACACCATATTTCGTGGAAACACACTGGCAACACGCTGCATTGATGACATGATGAAGATTGTGGGCAAGAACTACCTGACCGTTACCCTGAAGAGTGTAATAGATGAGGTATGAGCAACAAATAACAGCTCCTAACAGCTACAACAACCAAGAAATCGAGGCTGTCGTCATTTAAAAAAAAAAAATTCTAAGTGACAATCCAAAGAATAGCTTGAGAATGTTGCTCACACTCTGGTGTCAAGACAATAGGAATAAATCTCTCCTAGCCAACAAGATGAAATGTCAACCTTGGTTCATTTACACACTACTTTATGAATTGATTGCTTCTTAATGTCTTTTTATCTTTCGCAGATTTGTGATTCCAACAAAACATGTGAGATTGACCCAATTAAGCTGAAAGAAGGTGATAACGTGGAGGTCAACAAGGTAAATAGCATATTGTTTCTAGTTGGACCCTACATTACAAGATGCTGATGTGTTTTAATGAGTCTTGGTTGACGCAGAGTGATTGTTGTGTGTGTGTTCGCTTTCCAAGCTGTTTTTGGACTTGAGGGCTCCAAACATTCCAGGAGATTTTTTTTCTTTTTTAAAGTTTGAAAGGCTGTCATCGCAGGGTCTTATTAAGGCTTGCTGATTAGGCTGATTGTCATGTATGTGGGTTTTTCAGATAAAACATTAGATGTGTGATGGAATCCGATCCTATCCGGGCTTGACATCAAGTGCTTAACTCATTAACTCATTTCACCCAGCACCGCCAAAATTTCTGAAATCATTGTTTGCAGTTACTGCAGTTTAACTTGTATGTTGTTGCCAAAATAAAACAACGAAAAATGTGGGCTGCATCAAAGAGATTATTAATTGATGTCATATCATGTCTCACAAACATATTAAACCGGCTGCAGTACGACTGGAATACCACTGGAATATTAATAATATGAAAGGATGTATTTCTCTAAATACGTAATCTGTTTCATCTTTGCCAGAAATTTAAGTAGTTTCTGGGATTTTAATCAGCTCATTGATATCCACAACCTGCATCAAATCATGGGCAAACTAGAACAGAAATGTATTCTGTTGCGCTCTTCTTCATAATACTATGGAGTTTGCTAGACTTATGGTATCCTACCTTAAAAACATATATTAGGTATGCAAAAGCAACTTGCATTACAAACCTGAGGGGGAAACCCCAAGAGATTCTTCATACCAAAGACCATTATTTGCATCTGGTTATGAGTTCCATGCTACAAAGACCAAAGATATAACTGAACTCACAGCATCTATTGTTAGGGTTGACAATATAGGAGTGAGAACTAGATAATCGATTTAAAAAAAAAAAATGCATTATCTCACAAATAGGGGAAGTACAGATGTCTGTTGTTGTCTCTGCAGGAGAACCTTCAGGGCTACGTGCAGAAGGTCTTCTCATCCATCACCCAGTCCAGTTCCAGCTGTCCCCCACTCATGTGTGACGTCTTCAGGTCACTTAGACAATTGGCCTCCAAACGCTTCCCAGGTGAGTCATAGAGCCAGTGAAAGAGGCTTTTGTGGCATCATCATAACACCACAATTTTTGCAACCACTGTAAGCACTGGAGATGAGGAATTTACATTCAGACTTGCATGAAATATCAGATATGGTTGTCCTGTCTTAAAACTTAACTCAATCTTAAAAAATTCAGCCTAGTTAAAAAGAAACAAGTCAAGATAGCATTGTTAATGGACATTAGAGCAAAAAATTGGCCCAAAAAGTAAATCAAATGGATCCATGTTTTGAAAAGTAGGTAGACAAAACTGTCTGATACAGAAACAACTTGTTGTAATAAATATGTCCACCTTAAGGTGGTGCCAGATATCTCACTATAAACAGTAGTTTCATTTGAGATTTCTGAACAGTTTCTCTCGGTCTGTCTGACTCCTTTTACATGCGAGGTAGAAATGTGAATAAGAGAGACTGATTATACACTCAAATGTAATAGATCATCTCTGGGTGCATTATACTTGGCATGATTGATAGGTGTCCTCACTGAACAAACAAATTTGATTTAGAAAACTCTTATGACTCAGAATTCAATTGATCACGCTCAATTCTTAATACACTCTTTGTTTCTCCATCTATAGGTGATCCACACGTTCAGTACTCAGCTGTCAGCAGTTTTGTGTTCCTGCGGTTCTTTGCTGTCGCTGTTCTTTCCCCACATTCCTTCCAGCTCCGTTCTCATCATCCTGTAAGTACATGTCCCTGTCCTCTTCTGCTCTGTGTTTTTTCAAGGATTTAAGTCGATTTAATCAAAATTTAATGAAAAATTTTAAATGCATTGAAACAAGGGTTTTCAATCCTGGCAAGTTCCACAGCCTTGCTGGTTTGTACTTGAGCCGTCTAATCAGAGACTTATTTATACCTAGCATGCCAAGTAGTTTGTAGGATAGAGAACCAGCAGGCATGTAGTGATCAAGAGCTTGGATTGAGAGACACTGCAATAAAACATCCAACAAACGGTCTGAAATGTAAATTTTGTTGTGCATGACAATTTTCAACATCATCACAAATTTTGTTAATAATGGATACAATTCAGTGTTGGCAAGGAAACACATAATATTTCCTTCCAAATTCTGACACATTATCCTCCCTATGTGGTCTGACCTTTAACTCCAGATTAAAGTGAAACAACTCCTAAAATGGATATTTGGGATCACAATCAAACACATTTAATTTGGTCTAAGCCCTAGAGTGAGGTGGGAACTTAAATACAAGACGAAGGAGCAGAAGTAAAACTTGTGAGGAGAGTTGTGTGGATTTCCCCTCCCTAGAATGGTAGTTGTCAAAAGTGACACCTTATAGGACACAGGGCGATCAAGATCCAGCAAATAGCAGATTGAGTGATATGCTCTGCAACTCTGAGTTTGAGAGAGTTATCCCATGTATCCCTAGCTGTTCTTGGCTGTTGCAGCAACCAAGAAGTCTTTCCTACCAAATGCAATAATTCTGCTTCACTCATACTCACCCTTTACACTGGAACTGTGTCAGTTATTGTTGTTTGTATTAACTGCATGATGTGTGTTTTTATAATTTAAAAATATATTGTGGTTTAGTTTGATGTTATTTTAACCAACTGGGAAGCCAAGGCAAATTCCCACATCTCTGTGTAATAAAGATTATTATTATTATTAATCTGTACAGACCAAACTCATCAGACATGTGGCCTTCACATTACATTTTGTACTTTTCTTCTAGGATCCTGAGATTTCCCGCACACTCACACTCATCTCTAAAACCATCCAGACTCTGGGCAGCTGGGGCAGTTTGTCCAAGAAGCTGGTAAGATCACAAGTACATGTATAAACAAGTAAACATTTACTTAATAGCTTCATGCTCAATCAGCAAGATTAGAGGATTAGAGATTAGAGGCCTAGTGATCTTAGACATTTCAAGGTGTAGGATTCATTCAGCAGAATCATGATTTATGGTTTCGGAGACCTGGGCTGAGAATAAGGTCCTCAGTGTCAAAAAAGGTTGAATATTTTAAAATACACAGTGTGGTAATGGCTTGCACTATCCATTTATGTTTTTGTAGCCATCATATAACATTAGAAATGCATCATTTAACAGCTTTTGCATGTTGATTTTAAGTCTGTATCTTCTCTCCTCAGTCAAGTTTCAAAGAAACCTACATGTGTGATTTCTTCAAATCATTCCAAGAGGAGAAGTGTATAGAAAAAGTGAAAAAGGTAATTTTTGAATGGATGGTACCCAGAGCAGTGTAGTTTGTGAATATGTGCATATGTGTTTCTTTATCATTTCTATTTTTTTAACACATGGCACTGGTTTCTGTCTCAATTCTGTATCTCTCAGTTTCTTGATGAAATCTCCTCTAATGTCAGCAAGGAGTCAAGTGGTGTGGCGGACGCTGTGGTTCTCAAGGAGGGGTGAGTGGCTCCATTCTGAGCCTGTCCAAGATCAAAGGGAAAGAGAATTGAGATAAAAATTGAATTTAAAGTCTGCAGAGCCTTATAATACCAGTGTTTTAGTGCGTGCCTATTGTCTATGTGAATCTACCTCTGTATTTTTCCTGTTTATGTCTGGTCACCATCAGCATAGTTGGAAATACCAGGGCTCATCTTCCCACCTTCAAAAGAACCCATTTTCTGTCATGTATTTTATACAGTATAAAAAAACAACCTCTGCCAACTTGAAAATTGCCCAGGCTAGGTAGTTCAGCATGTAAACATGAAGCTTTAATTTGACTTTGCCAGAGTTTCTCTGTTTCATCTTGATTTCATTGTACCCAAGTTTAGGGTTTCCATTGTGCACACACTTCATTACACTTTTAGGTGTCAGTCACCTGAGGCCAGGAAGGAATCCCTTAAAAACACATTGCCTCACAAAATTGATTGGAAGATGACATGGCACAGTACCCACCTGCTTCTTGGGCATTCATTTTTAGGAGGTTTGTGGCATCGACAGGGATGGTTTTCCACTGCTGCAATCAAAGTCTCAAAACACAAGGATTCAGACAGTAGTTGTCTTTGAACGATCTTCTGCTTCACTTACAGCATAGACCACCTCATTCCATTTGAGGGGGAGTTAAGCTCTCGTTCGACTGCAAGCACGTTCCGGGCAGTATAAACTGACCATTTAATCTTTCTGAAATTTTAGTGTCATTTATTCCAGAGTAAAAGCCTTGGAGCATAATTTATATCTTGGAAACCTTTCATGTTCTGTGGGCAATTTTTATTCAAACTTCAAAGGAACATGAGTCAAATTACTCTGGGTCTTGTTTATTTGTTTTCTCTGTATAAAACCTAATTGAACCTTTGAATACTCAACCCAGTGTGTTTTTCTACAGGGAGGTACAGAAACGAGCCCAGGGGAAAAAACGTATTGGCAAGAAAAACTTCAAAAAGAGGTGGCTCAGGGTGACCAACAGGGAGCTCTCTTACCACAAACACAGAGGTAAGACATGTTATCCCCCCTCCAGAATATATTTTCCTCTGCTGTAGGATAACATGTGAAATCCAAGGGAGGGGAATAAGACCACAGCAAATTGTAGTGACGTAGTTTCGGTCTTGTCCATCATTAATGTGAATACCAAAAACATTAGATACAGAAATTGTATTTTGTATCTATGCTTTATGTTAACTTTGTCTTTGCTTTCTTTTGTTTTTTTAAGGATATATTTCCATTTCTTCTTATATACCCTTTTCCTTTATATTTGTGTACACAGAGCTTTTCACAGGAGCTCTTTGAAAAAGGTCTGCCACAAATTCACTGCGGTCAAACTTCAGCGTGCCGCCTCATAAAATGCTATATCACCCAAGCTTTTCACTGATAACGTAACAGTTAAGTTTGGCTAATCTAATTTTCTGAGAAGTAAACAAAACTTAGTGCCCCTTGTGGCACCCATAACCACAGTGTTAGTAATCAGTCTTTCTCATCTCTTTTTCTTTTTTTCACTTCCAGTATGTATACAGCTCTGAAGAAAACTTTTCATTATGTACATATGCTCTAGCAGTTAATATCTTGATAACCTTGAGGATGTTATTTGTTGTGGGTTTGGCGTATTGCCAGCTAAGAATGGCTTCCCTGATATTATTGCTACATTATAGACACCTGCCACAGAAGAAGTGATCCATAACAGTTTTTAGCTGCACCTTTAGCTGATAATGATAATGGTAATGGTGTGTGTGTATGTGTGTGTGTGTGTGTGTGTGTGTGTGTGTGTGTGTGTGTTTGTGTGTAAGCACATCCTCTGCTGCAGAGCAGGAAGTTTGCAGACAGGGCCAGGGTTTATGAAACTCCTAATTATTGGCAACACTACCTGAAATTCGTGTCTTTATTTGTACGCCATGTAGATTTGTTAATCAAGTTGGCTTCAGTGCACGGTCGTCTTGTCAGTCCATTTAAAACCTCAGACTAGTTGGTGTGCCTGAGGAGGTGTGTGGCTCCTCATCTTTAACATCATCACTCCAGATACAGTTGTGTATCGAGCGTTGATTGTTTCAGTACGTGTGTCATCTGTAGCAAATAACTCACCTGTTTTCTTGGTTCTGCAGTCGCGTGTGATCAAAAACAAATGTGACTGAACTGGTGTAGTGCATCATCCATACCATCTATAAACAGAGCCAAGCCACAGTCACTCAAGCATGATTACAGCTGTTGGGAGCAACACATCACTTTTAGGATGCTTTTTCAAAGAGGATAAGCAAATATGGTAATATTAAACATGAAAACTGAAAAAACGGAAGAAAACGTAATGTACAAAATGCTTATGAGCATGCACAAAAAACACACAAAGTCTTGAACGTACTGTACAGGCAACTGCAATAAAGTTTTTTGCACATTCAGCTTCCTTCCTAATCGTTGTTTAGTTTACTTTTTGCATCTTTTGAAAAACCTGTTTTCCACATTTTGTTTACTGCTTTCATCCAATATCTATTACCATGACATGGTAATAGATATTGTGGGTGTTTGTGTACTTTTTGAAGTATACTGCCAGACAGTACCTCCCTTTGCCAGCACCACTTTCTGAGGTAACAGCGGTTTTTGTTGTAGGAAGATGTAACAAGTCATTTGTTTCATCTTTGATCACAGCCTCTCTATGAGGTGATGAGGTTAGTTAGTTAGGTTTGGCACAGATCAGAACAGCAGCTTGCACTAATAATCCTATTATAATGCAGTTTTAATGCCACGATTATTGTAAGTTTAAAAAGTATGGATGTGTGAAAGTAAGCTTGAGTGGTTGTATTGATCATCATCATCATCATTACATATTTTAATAACTAATTTTGCATATCTGATAAGATGGTATGATAAGGTTGTTTGGGTATATTTTAAATGGCATAGGCAGTGTTTCCTCTGTATTTATTTAACATTGGTGCACCACCACATTAAGAGGAAATGCAGTGTTTCCCATACATAGACTAATGTGTGGTGCAGCGCCACACAATCAACACCAAAGGCCACAAATTGATTGCGCTTTTTTCCCCCAATGCGATTTTAAAATATAAATATTGTTCTGTTCATTCATCTCTGCATAGCGCTCTTTCTCCCTGTCATTCTTCTTCATACACACACAGACGTGTGCAAGCATGACAGTAGTGCACGGGTACACTCGACCCGCACTCGCCCGACATTTTCATCCAACCTGACCACAGCTCGGACCGCAGGTATTAATTAAAATAATGTACCCAACCTGCTTTCCGACCCTCTTATTTTAAAAGTTATAGGCCATGCTCTTGATTACCTTAATCATAGCCTTGACATCCCTGAGTCATATGCATTTAAAACAAAGTATTACAGTTTTGATGCATAGCATTTTAACGTGAGGAACCTGCATTATTGCATTAGCCTATTTTATCCCGCTTCAGCATTCATGCAAAAGTTAATAATAATGTCTTAACATTCACAAGAAATAAGGATTTCCCACTAGCCTACGTAAAATGTTGTTTGAGCAGTTCCTCACGGTTCCTCACGGGGTTGCCTAATTGATGCTATCTCCCAAGCATAAAATCAGAACATTTTATGAAACATCTTTATTAGCGGGCTCTCTTAACATTCTGCAAATTGAAACCAGGTTGTTCACCGGTCAACAAATAGCCTAGGCCTTATTAAGCTGAAAGAAGGCTTAACATAGGCTACATATTCAAAATAAAACGGTGACCTAAATCAGGGCATGCAAGCAATGCACCAAATAGGCTAATGCTGTTTCATTATTTTAGTTAGTTGCCTTGTTGTATCTTTAGTAGTTTCTTATATCTAATTATAGTATTTTATTCTTTTCATTATTATATTTATATAGTCACATTATACTATTTATTTTATTTTACCAGAAAAAAAAATACACAAACAATACAAGAACAGGTTGATAATGGTTGAGGTAGGTCTTGAGTTCAGTATTTGAAATAAAAACCTCCAGCTTTAGTTGTTTTTTGCAATTCATTCCTTGAATGTCACAGAATCTAAAGATTGCAACTAAAATAGGCAAAAATTCAAGTCAAAACTAAACTTTAACTTCAATTTTGGTGAGTAATTCTCAACATGAAACTTAAAAGACAGGTCTTCATCCAACATGAAGTCCAGGTATTTGTATGAGCAAAGTAATTTTACTGGCCTGCCCTGTGATGTATGGAGTTGGGGCGAGGAATGAAACCAGGCAGGGTTCTGGTAAAAATGTTTTTAGTTGTCCTCTCTTAAAGAACTTACTTTAAAGAATTAAGACTGAGCTGAATAATTTCAAATGCTTCTTGTAGCTTTAAAATTGTCTCAGCAGATGACTCTGAAGAACAGTAGATAAGCAAACAGATGTATATTTAACCTATAGCAGCTTCAGAAAGTGTGTGTTTCAATGTCGCCCGCTGCACACACCCCGATGATCGACTCCACCAACCGCCACGACACCGCAACACTCAATTCCCCCACAAATTGCTACCTGGTCTGTGGGAAACACTGAAATGTGAAATTAAAATAAACATTGTGAGTTGTTGTTAGTATTATCTAAAACTCAAATGTATGTAATCTAGATGTTTTTATAAATAATGAATATATTGGTTTTAGTATGATTTAATTTATAAGGTTTCACTTGCCATTATAAGTATGATATTGATTTTTTATTGATTGATTTTATTTTTTTATTTATTTTATTGATTTTTTTATCATTAGAACCTCAACTTGAAACATAACGTAACAGCAACAGATGTGGCACAAAACTAGAAATATCTCCAAAGCACCACAGTTATAAAGGAATTACAGAGGAAACACTGGCATAGCATTACGTTGGTAAGTGAGGATTGTATAATATAAATAATTTAAAAACGAAATTTCATTCTTTCTTCTTCAAGGCACACATTTTTACACATTTGTAAGTAAGCGGTGTAAGTGAAGTTTTAAGTAACTGTATTGTCTTCATTGATTAGGCAGGTATGGAGAACAAATGAATTTACTATATTATATTTGTCCCATAGTTGGCTCCAGAGTTTTCCATGAAAGCTGCAGTTTGTTTACTTCTAAATTTCACTTATACAGAAATATAGTGTATACCCCAGTGACTGTGATGAAATTCAAATTTCAATGTTTCTAGGCTAAAATGTTTATATTTAACTGTAATAGCAGCAGCTTGGAGAGGAAGCTCAAGGCCCTTCACATGTGAACACTTCATCCCCATATGAATTAAATAGAATGTATATTTTTCATGTCTGAAATGGCCACTACATAAGGCCATGTGACCACAACTGTGAAATTAAAAAATTTGGTTTCTTCCTTTCATATGTATATATAGAGATAGCTATGTGTGATAAAGAGAATGAATTCCTCCTCCCTCCCCCTGTAGTATGTAACTTTGACAGATTTGTGGACTGTAATTACAGTCAAACTGAGTTTTAAGAAATGGGAAATGTGAAAAGCAGGGTCCTAAGCCATGTAAGAGCATGTTTACTGTACTGTAATTGATGAAGATAAACTCATTATGGTGACACAGTGTTAAGACTTGAGGGAGTTTTATAGGAGAATGTAGAATAGAGTAAATATTATGCTATTGAGAGGAATTCAAGGGCGGGAGGCTGCATAATAATGTATTAGATTGGCTGCTCAAAGGGAGGACATGATAAATGGATAGGAATGTTTCAATAAGATCATCATCTTTGGCTGTGGCTGCACATCTTGTATGTATTGTTCAGGTCACTTGGACTCAGTGTAGGCTAGTGGCTTTTTCCAGTGACATGGAATGGAAAATTGTGTTACCATATACCATCATTTTGCTGGCTGCTTTGTTTAAAATGTATCAACTTGAATTTTTCTTTACAAAATTGAAAACTGTAAAATAATTGATCTGAATAATAAAAAGTGGCTGTGTGAAATCCCTTTGATTCCCAAACCTCCTCTCACACCACACACATATAAGAGGCAGAGGTGGAACTATGTGTAAACCAATTTATTGACAAGGTAGATTGGGCAAATAAAATATTAAAAATAAAAATATAGCACAGCTGCTGGCTTATGATAAAACAATAAAACACACTGGCGTAAGTGTCCAAGTTAAAACAGTCTTTCCTCTAAACAGTCTATATGAGTAATATACTCAGTCCATTCCGACGGCGTCCCGGTATCAGTCCGACCGTGTGTGTGTGGCGTGGCTCTGTCGGGGAGGTCCCCGACGGATAATTCACAGCAAACCAAATCTACACACAAACTAATAAACACAGCACACAATAACAAACCATAATACTTTTAACTCATACACAAACAAATAATCCGTCACACAATAGAAAACCCATAGTACTGTTTTGGACACATCCCACTGCCCTTGTCACCCTGTGACAGACGCATACTGAAGCCGTCTGGGCGCGTTCTTGTAAAAGCCCAAATGGGATAGCAGGTGCTCAGGACCACCCGCTATCCGCTTTCCCTGAAATGTGTGCTCAAGATAGCAATTGTAGGGAAAGCGCATAAAACACTTCCATGGACACACCTCCAGGCACAAATAACGGAGTCGGCATAATGTATAGTAGGTAGCGTGGCTGCAAGATACCGTTTAGGGATAGTGGAAGCTGCTAAATGCGCAATTCACAGGTAGCAGGTAGTGGCAACGGGTAGCGGGTGGCACAAGATAGGGCCCTAGATCTGGAAAGATAAATGCATGAGGTTAATGATGAATTGTATTAGTTATACAGAAAAATAAATTGGTGATCCTTACATTTTAGTGTATGCTCATTCCTTTGCGTTAACTCTCATTGTTTTTAAAAGTCAGGAGCTATACGTCTACCAGGTAAAGGCTCATTTTGCCCCAAATTGAGATAAATGTTATGTGGGTGATTTCTACAAACCAGACCATCAGACTCTGCCATGATGAACTTACCGCCACTGTTAAAAAAAAGTATCTCTGTAAAGCTTAAAAATGTTTTGATTCTTCTAGGACAAAGTTGTTGTTTATATTAGCACAGCAAAGCAATGTCATTTTATGGCTGAGATTAATCTATAAACTGCTTACCAGTCTAAGAAAACCTGTGTAATTACACAAGTAGCCATGAAGACTAGAAACCATGGCTGCAGAGGGGTTTTAAAATTGAACAGCTCTCAACACCATCATCATCTCAAGTTTGATTTTGGAATGGTGCATGTGGACATAACCTGTCACAGAATGACTTCAGAGTTTACTTTTATTGTCGTCTCAAGACTCGATGTGTGCAACAGAAACTAAATTTTGAACATGCATCCAAGCCTTTGCGTTTGCAGCTACACAGGATGCTGCAGTGTCACTGCTGTGTTTTTATGAACATGCTCTCATGTTGAAGCCTGGGACTGTTGTGCAGCCATAATATGCCAATTCTTCAACGTTGTATTACTGTTAATTTAAGTGTATGTCAGCAATGTAGTGCTTTGAACATCTATCATTTATAAGCCAATTGTCATTGGACTTAATGGAGTTTTGTGTGTCTTTTCAAGCAAAGTTTCAGCAACTTTTCTCATGGAAAGGGTCTTTCTAACACATTCCAAACCATGCACATTTTCTAAATAAAATGATTATGTGAGATATTAATCTATTTGACTGGGTTACCCATCCTATAACAGGTGTAACTCAGGGTGGAGTAGCATTGTGCTCAGGAGAATTGAGCACGGCTCTGAGCCAATATAGATTAATTCTGATCTTAAGGATTCAGACCTACATGTGAACTATCAAGTGAATGGAAAACACCTCATCGCAGCACTGCTCAGAGAGCACCTCTGAAATGTAATGGTGGACAGACAGAGCAAGAGCTGCTTTCTTCTCTGTCAGTATCTCTGTAGCCAGTCATTCTTACTGAATTGAATCATTAGCCACATGATTTTGTTCAGTTGCCACGAGGCACAACTTTGATCATGTCCCTATGAAAGGATCCATAATCCATAGCATGTTAAGTGTGTGATTGCCCTTTTCCTCTTCTTTCTCTTGTGAAAAAAGCGGTCCTGGACTCGATCAAGATCCTCTTGCAAAGGGATGTTTGCTGGTGCTTTCAGTTAGGCACCAATTTGTGGGGGCACCTTTTTAGTGGAGGATCCAATAATATTATATACTTGGTTTTACTTTTCTTTTCTTTTTTTTTCTTTTTTTTTTAACAGTCATGATTTATGGAATCACATGATATCAAACATGACATATTTCAGCTGGAGTTAGAATAATAAGTCTATAATTGTCATAATACACATTACTTGTTCATTCAAACACAAATCAGAATAAAATGAACATGAATTGTATTTAATCCCTAATATTGCTGTCTTTTTGGAGTCATTGAGAAATGGCTGGAGTACCTCCTCATAGACTCCTTTGGGCACCAAAATGTCTGAGGAATGTTACTTTTAGCTGTGCTGAATGAAAATGTGTCTGGTGGGGTGCTGGATAATGTTACCAGTTATGGTGAGAGAGGAGAAGGATGATACAGAATATCTGCTTGCCTCTGTAGACTCTGCAATTGATAGTCCTGGTTAAAGATAAAATATGCAGAAGGGAAACAATCAAATAAGATGATTATGTGTTCTTAAACATACTCCTAGAACCATCTCTTCTGATTTCCAGGGAAAGAGGCCCTCTGTATCATCGATGTCAAAAATATTCGGGCAGTGGAGAAGCTGGATGAAAGTGCCTTTAACCGCAAAAATGTAAGCAACCATGCTCTTCACCCATACCCAACAATGCATAATCATTCCATCCCTGACCAGGGTCACTTTGTAATGGAGATGTCTCAGTTGTGGTTATTTCTACTAAAATGAACAAATGACATGCTGTATTGGTTGTGTCATGAGGGTTTGTGGTTCCTATCTAAATAAATGTCAGTGGGTTTCTCAGCCTGGACTTAAGCGCAGGCCCAACAGGCGTAAATACGGTACATGTCACTCAGGTTCCCTACATTCCTGCTATTGAAAAGTGTCTTAAAGTGTTAGAGGCCCACAGGCCGTACAAATGCTGCTGTAATGGCAAGTGAAACCTTTCATTTTCAGAGTCATATTATAAAAGAGCAGACCTCCAATGGGACCGTATCAGTAACTGTGGGACATTTTTCCAGCTTTGAGAAACATGATAAATATTGTCCCACATTGCAATGCATCTTACATGGCTGAAAGAATACTTTCTGTGCTTCTAGATTTGCTTGATACTTTTCCCATTTCAATAAAAAAAATCAGGAAAGGCAGAGTCAAGGTCTGCACTGGCCTGGTTATTTTTAAGACCACGCCTGCCCACCCCCGCTTATTTTTATGCCATATCTGCTCAGACTCACACTATTTTCTGCCACACCAGCCTGCTTATTGCATCACGACCGCCTGATAGCCTGCATCTGCTTTCTGTATTCTGCTAGTTTCTGTCAGAGTTCACCATAGAACTTTTTAGTCCAAATTGGAAAAAAAGGATTTCCATGAATGGTGAGTGTGACTAGATTACCAAGTAGGCCTGGACTCCACAAGCTGTTTTGTGGTTTCTCTTGAACAGCTTATGCATGGATGCATGGATGCTTGCCATAGCCAACCATGATATTTTTCTGTTCAGCCTACACCTTGACCGTGCATTCCAGCATGACTGTCCACACTTTACCCACAGCTTTAAAACACAAAGCAGCGCTGCCAGCATCTGTTGTTGGTCTCATGGGCTTTGAACAAACTCTGTTGCACTGTTTGTTCTGTTTAAGATTTGGCCTCTAATTGCTCTGTTCCTCCACTGTGTCAGATGTTTCAAGTGGTCCATGCAGAGAAGCCACTGTATGTGCAAGCAGGAAACTGTGTAGAGGCCAGCGAGTGGATGGAGGTCCTGAGCCAGGTCAGTCGCTGCAACGAGGGACGACTTGCCACCTTTCATCCGTCAAACTATGGTGGTGGAGCCTGGCAGTGCTGCAAAAACCCGAGTGACAGCGCACCAGGCTGTAAGCCTTGCACAGCGTGAGTCTGTCTCCATATTATCATCGCCATCACCGTAATGAGTGAACTAATTTGCCCCCTCTGGATCTCAAACCATTAATTTGACATTCTTGCCATTCGGGATGCTCTGTAAACCTTAAAATGACAGCTTTTTAAATAGTTGACCAAACACTGTTTCCTGTTCAGTTTTTTTTTTTTTTTTTTTTTTTTATACAAAACCCACCATGATTCTTAATCTAAAATATTTCCACCACATTTCTGTATCACCAAAACTTTTTCAATCTTACTTCAGTCCACAGTGCAATTATATCTTCAAACTGCTGTATCTGCTCACCAGCTCTTTTCTATACTTGTATTCAAAATCTTTATTTTGAATTAAAACCCAAAGACAGTGCTCCAGCTGTTTTGGCTTGACAGTATGTATTAAATTTTAATCTAGCCTATGTTATATCTCTCTATGCATTTGTTGTTACTTTTTTTGTATTTATTTTTTTTTGTACACAGAGCTTAAACAAGTATTCTCACGACACAGCGGGATTTCTGTCTATTAAACAAATCAAAATATTATTTTGTTCTCGTATCTCTTATATTCAGCCCTGGCCAAGATTTCTTTACCCTGTGTGGTCTCTTCTATTTCAGCACCATGCTGGCCAACCTACAGCTGGATATAGACTGTGACCGGGAAACAGAGAGAGTCTTCTCCCTCCTGTCTTCGAATGATTCCAAGCTGCAGAACATGGAGGGTCAGTGCTTCCTCCTAACTTATATCTCTTCATGTGAAATGCCCTATCTGTATGGGCATATATCTGTAAAGGTATAATATGTAGTCCATGGGCCAGACAGTTTGTGGTGGATATCAGAATGACAAAGGTATCATGGCTGTGCTTGTTGTTGTAAATGTCATTAATTAGTAACAGACATTACGTAACTGTCATCAGAGATTGTGATTTTTTGCTGGAGATGTATACTCTCGCTTACATACCCTACTCACAAAAAGTTAGGGATATTCGGCTTTCGGGTGAAATTTCAGGATGAACCTAAAATGCATTATAACCTTTACAGGTGAACGTAATGTGACCTTCTGTAAACTTTTGAATGCACATGTCCAACTGTTCAGTGTTTCAGTACCTTTTGCACAAGTTGCTGTTCTCTAACAAGGAGCTTAACGGCAAAATTCACAACAGGTGTTTGATCCATGAATCAACCAATAAATTTCCTGGTTCAATTAGAATTGGTATTTAAACAGTCCTCCTCATTATGCTGTTCACATTTTGACATCATGAGACCAAGACGACACCTAACAATTGATCAGCAGCACCTCGCCATTGCAAGGCTTCAAACAGGATGTTCTCAGACGGAAGTGGCCACTGAGCTTAGAGTGTCACAGAGTGTCATCAGCAGGTTGCAAAAGAGATACAGAGAGACTGGAAGAGTCACAGAAAGGCATAGAAGTGGACGTCCTTTGGCCACATCCCACACTGATGACCACTTCATTGTGAACAGTGCCCTGCGGAACCGGATGATGAAAGCCACTCAAATCCAGGCATGTTTAAGGGAGGTGAGAGGCACCCAAGTGTCACGTCAGACCATTCGAAACCGTTTACATCAGCATGGTCTGCGTGCTAGACGACCTGCAAGGGTACCTGACCACACCACCAGGCACAGGTGTCATCGTCTTGCATGGGCCAGGCAGCATTTACGCTGGACGAGGGACCAGTGGGCCTCAGTGCTGTTCTCTGATGAAAGCCGATTCATGTTGAGCAGAAATGATGGCCGCCAACGATGTTGGAGACGTCAAGGAGAGCGCTATGGATCAGCCACTGTTGTCACCAGACGAGCCTTTGGTGGTGTTACTGTGTGGGCAGGTGTGTCTGGTCAGTACAGAACTGCTCTACACTTTGTGACAAGCCCATACTACCTGAATAACATCATTAATCCAGTCATTGTACCCCTGCATGAACAACACAGGCCTAATTTCATCTTCATGGACGACAATGCTCCAGCTCATCGAGGTTGCATCATTAGGGAACGGCTGCTGGAGACTGGGGTACCTCAAATGGAGTGGCCTGCACTTTCTCCAGACCTGAATCCCATAGAAAACCTATGGGATCAGCTGAGTTGCCGTGTAGAGGCTCGGAGCTCTGTACCCCAGAACCTCAATGTCCTGAGGGCCGCCCTTCAAGAAGAGTGGGATGCCATGCCTCAGCAGACAATAAGTCGACTTGTGAACAGCATGAGACGTCGTTGTCAAGCTGTAATTGATGCTCAAGGGCACATGACAAGTTATTGAGACATTGACATTTTTTGTTGTGGTATACCCACCACTGTTGTTGACTTTTGTTTCAAGAAATTGTTTGAGATGAGGAAATCACCAGTGCATGCTTCTACTTAAATGCCCTACTTTCATGATATAATATCACTGTAGCGTGAACTTTTTACATTTTCCGTAAATTTCACCCGTAAGCCAAATATCCCTAACTTTTTGTGAGTAGTGTATGTGTTCAAGGCCAACTTGAGAAGTGCATGGCACTCTGTGATTGTGATGTCTGTTGTATGTCCTGTCTCTAGATGCATGTGCCAGTCTGGCCGTGTACCAGGGCCCCCAGCGGGAACAGGAGGAATACTCCAAGTTCACCATTCAGGAACCCAAAGAGACGTTTCGCACCCTCAAACAGCTCCGCAACATCATGGAGGAGCTACAGAAACAGCACAACATCAGGAGCGACCCCACAGCGCAGTATGGCAGCCTGTGAGTTAAAGTGCAACTTTCAGAAATAGGAACACATAAGTATACACAAAGGGTATATGCAGTTCACTTATTTTGCATCCATGACTACTTTCCTCACATCAAAGTCCCTTCCACATGAGACAGGAGTTGTGGAGATGAGAATGCAAAGTGAGGACTAAGAAATCAGCTAAGAAATCAGAAATCCAACTTTTTTTTTTTTTTTTTTTTTTGGTAAAGTTCTTCCCCATTGAAGTTCACATATCTGATGTTATAAAGCTAAATATTCTGACCCTAAAACTGCCTTTAATAACTCCTTATACTATACATATTCTTAAAAACGGTTCATAAAATCACCTAGTTAATAACCTACCATATTCTTACCTAAATCTCACCTCTGCACTCTTGTAGTGCTTACCTTTATACTTAACTGAAATGCTCATTTGAATTAAAAAAAAAAAAAAAAAAAAAAAAGCCTCCATGCTCCGCAGCCCCTCAGAGAAGTTTAATAAATTTGGGATTGCAATCTACCCAGTGAGTGACACCCAGCTCTGTAATCTTTTCTGTTACAGGGACAACCCAATAGTGGGGAAAACCTCCTAACCAGAACAGGCAGGTCTGGCCTGAGACAGACATGCCAGCAGGTCGGGCAGCAGTACGCCACACACAGCACCGCAGTGACACACTGGTGTCCCATAGGAGTCGTCCCAGAGAGAAAACCCAGTGTGTGTTCAGGAGCACCAAGAGCGATGACCCCCGACCCCCTGAAGTCATTACTTCACCACACAAGAGGAAGGCCTAATACAGGAAGTCAAAGAGTTTCCTGACCCTCTCTAGGATTTCTCCATGGTCCTCGCATAGAAGGACACCTTGTTTTTTTTTCCCCCTTTCACAGTATGTTGTCATGTCCTCCCCTTCCCTCTCCCTCCCATACACATCGCAGTTTCCATATCAAGAGGCTGCACCCTTGTTCTCCATCCTTATTTGTTTAGTGTCAATCATATCTTTGTCTACAGTTGTGTGAAACGTGGCATCATTAGTTGGTGTGTGAATAGGCTGCTAAACATATTTTTATTCACCCAATTTAAGGTCAACAACCGTTACGATGCTTTCACAATCTTTTAAGATCTTGCTAGGAAGTCTGTCCTAACAGTAGGCATTGATAATCATCATCTCTCAGAAACAGGATGGATTGTCCCCACCCCATACAACTTTATCTTCCTCTTTTTGTGTCCTTCCTCCTGAACAAATATAGTACAGTTAAGTAGATAAAAACCAATCTGCCTTACTTTGATGGATGTTTAACAGTTTCTTTCACATCCAATGCTGAGGGAATAATGCAGAAGCACTTTAAATATTTGGAGCCTTCCAAATGGAAAATGATTAGATACATGGTATCAGCATTCCCCATATTGATCAGTTACATGATCTCGAGTACATTCTTGTATCATTCCTGTATGATAACATTTATAGCTTGTAGATTTTAATAGCTATTTTTCTTAACCAAAGACAATTTCGTAGGTTTGACTTGAAAAAAAAAATTAATGTATTTTGAATACAGATGTTTTAAAAATGGAAAGAAATTATATATATTTGGTTTATGTGTAAGTTTTTTGGTAACATGTCCTTTACTTTTTATTGACTAAGACAAATAGATTGCATCTGGTCAGTTCTTGACCCTGAAAGCACGTGATTGTGGTCTATAATTGTATTACCATGTGAATGTGATTTGTGGAACTGGTACGGTATACATCATGTCCATGTTGTCATGTTGGCAGCATAATTATTGCCACATATCTGTAGGTGGTGTATCAGAGTAACTGGTAGAGATGGGAGTCAGCCAGAATACCACATATCCCTTCTCATCCCTGAAACCAGTCCAGACAATCACAGCCCCAGGCTAGCACACGTCATGCCCCTGATAGAAAGCCAGCAGTACTCCCATTAGCTTCTTGTGGAAGCACTGATCATCAAGTATCCCCAGTTTTTATCTCATGGCTGTGGAAAACATGTCTGAACTGTGGCTCTCTTGCTAAAAGTTACAGTTGTGTTTTTTTTTGTTTGTTTGTTTTTTTTTTTTTGTTTTTTCTCACTTGGTATGCAGAGTGCTGCTCCATCGCCAGGTCAGTCAAGTTTTTCCTTTGCATTGTAAACAAGATAAACAAGCCAACCAGTGCCACACCTAGAAGTACCTGGTGGACACATGACCTTACTCTCTCAACATGTCCCGCATTGTAATATTCCTCCGATGACTCAAATCACTCATGACCAAAATGATGAACAATCAAACTTAAAGGAGCATGAAATCCAGGCAGAAAACCTAGATTTTGCTGACATCTAGAGGTTGAAAATGCCACCCTGCTGCAGGTTAGGCATGTTGACATGCCTCATTTGGCAATACATGCAACACCCAACAGGCCCAGTTTGCCGTGGTTCCCACTCCCTTTGAATCCTGCACACAAACTGGCATATGCTGGTTTTACTGACATGATTAAACGGCAGAAGAGGCAGATACCACATCAAAATATAAACAAACACTTTGAGATAAAGGATGGTCAGCTATTATTATTTTTCATCCACTTACTATAGCTAAGATAATGGTGAAATTGTCATCGGACTTGCACACAGCACACAGACCATTTTTAAGTTTTGCTTCAATGCAAAGCCATTGATAGTGAATTTCTTGTTTGTTTTAGGAGCTAGAATTACCCAATTCATATAATACCAGTACAAGAGCTGCCACCAACACACTCCTTTTTAGCTCTGGCCCTGCCACTCGCGCAGCCATTCCTACATCTCTGTTGGGTGTGGTCAGAAATGCAGCAGGGCTGATGTTTTCAACCCTTATAAGTCAGTGCAACAATGCTTTTCTGCCATAAAAGATTCCGTTTCATCACCCTTTAAATCTTAACAATTTGTCTCCATACCTGTTTCCCTTTCTAATATTTTATCATGTCTGCCCGTTTGAAAGATGAAGTTTTTAAAAGACACAAAAGAAACTTGAATTTAGATAAACAACAAGAGTTGAACATTTAATGCTGATAAAACAGGGTTAACATATTTTTATTTTCTTTATTGCTTGTGGAAATATTTGTTTTCAGAAGTTTTGTCTTTGGTCCATCATATATTTCTAACATGCATGTCCTTGTATATTTAACAGTATATTTTTCTAGAAAAAAAGTTTTTGTATCTTTTTTTTTAACACTGTGATTTATTGATTGTTATACTGTATTGATGTGTCAACGGTACCTTGTCCTTGTCTTCAGTGCTACTTTGAGGCTGGCTGCTTTTCGTCTTGTCACAGAGCGTTACCTTACATAATACTAGTCTGCTGCCAAGTCTACATTTTGCTGATAGCTGATGCAGTGTTACTGATGTGAATATTGTCTGTAATGTCCCACCGAGCTGTGGCTGGCAGTGAATATGTTTACATGCAGGCTACAACTGGATGAACTGCCTAATCAGAACCAAATGAAATTTTTGAAGTGATGGATCATCAGATGAACTGTCTATGCGTTTTAAAGTCACTACCACTTTTCAGTTGGACTGGGGCCAGATAGGTTACTCTAGACTGAGGGTTGAGGTGTAAAGGCAAATATATCCTTATAATGGCTTAAAATTATTAAGCTTGCATGTCAACGTCATCGCTAGTATTGCTGAGGACCAATAGCCTTGTGGTTCATGTCTTTTGGTAGTGTACTCATTTGTGTATGAAGGTAAATTTGTTATGGGTCCCTCACTTATTGCTTTTATCTGTTTTTAATCATAAGGGAATTTTCTATTTTTCGTGCCCACACCTTATCCACTGTCATAATACGAAAATAATCCTTGCCTTGACTTGGATCACAAGCATGTGTCAAAAAATACAGTGGCCTTGAAAAACCTCCTCTGATTTCAAAATGGACTCACCGAATGAAGATGGCATCCTTCATGGTCATTGTCTCCCGGCCACAGTGCAACATGTGCCAAGCCTTTCCAAAACGTTGAGGTTGATGAAGAGGAAATGTTGATATGTACTTTGAATCATCAGACGAATAAGAGCATCAGTCAAGGCGGCAGCCAGCTTACTTAACTTAAATATCATTAATCGCTATTGACTTTGTTAGTGGTTCAACAAAAAAAATCTCCAAGTGTTTGCTGACAGAAATTAGGCAAAGGTGGAGTTTATACAAGAATTAAAGAAACTGATTTCACTACCTGTGACAACATCTGATTTCAAAACCTAAAAAAAAATATGGACACTTGTCAAATACAGTCACAAAAAGTGCAGAAACTGTTCACATCAAATTCTGTAAGTCTTGGGTGGTTCAGAGCTCTGAGTTCAACAGAGGCTGCTTTAAAGGAAAATATTTTGGGCAAAATAAACTTTCTGATTTACTCAGATGGAGACAAGATATTCGATACCATCTTCACCTCTATACATCTAGTGGTTCAGTGCTGGTGGGTAGCATTTTATATTTAGTTTAGCATAAAGACTCATTAGCTTCAGTCAAAGTGAGAAAATAAACCTTACAGCTGCTCCACAGCTGTCTACCATATCCTACCCATAGGAACCAAACCACTGGACACACAGAGGTGAAACGGTGTTGAACATCTTGTCTCAGGCTGTAAGTCGGAAAAAGGGTATTTTGCCCAAAATGTTGGAGTGTTCCTTTAAACACTTACTGGAAGTTTGGCCACTTGACTGTGTGACGCCCTCAGAGGTGACTGATGAAATCTAAAGGCTGGCCTGTCAGCTTTTCCTGCCCATTGAACAATCAGTAGTCGCAGAGAGCGTACACGATGTGGAGATTTCCAGCTTGTACTCATTTTTTTCTCAGTGTCTCTGATACAACCTCAGTACAAGATCTGCGCTTTTGTTTTTGTTTTTTTGTTTTTTGTTTTTTGTTTTTTTATTTAAACATTAAATAATTTAATTTCCCTATATGGTCCTTTTACTTGTCCATTTGAAATAATTTACAATAAACACTTTGCCAATGCTTCTCCAGCCTGTGGGTTTTGTCCCTATGGTGAAAGGTCAGAGGAGAAACCAGGACCTCAAGAATTCACTCCAGGAACACATGCAGTGTCCAGAACAAGCTGTCTGGATGAGTCTGACACTGCAAGGTTTCACAATGATTTATTTCAGTAAGATTGTCATTTATTGCCAGGGGCATTACAAATAGACATGGTTACATTTTTGAAACATGAAACAGATGTACTCAATACACAGCCTCTAGCCCAAGCTTATTTGTGACTCATTTCCCTTGTTATAAGTTACATTTAAAATAACTAAATAAACACTACATCATTAAAGAAAAGTACTTACACCAAGAAGAAATACATAATGATTCTAAATGATACGCTGTTTAGACAATGTAGGAAGTCAGGATTGGCAACCAAAAAAATGATGGGTTCAGCCTTTTCTCAATCTTGCATCTTGTCCTGCTATTTGTACTTCAGAGAACAGCGCTCCAATATACTGTTAACCAGCTGAGGGTTACACACTGTCCTGAAGAAGGTGAGACAAGGTTAACATACAAGAAATGACCCTGTTAGAGCTGCGTTACATCGATCCATCAACACAGCTGCCTTAAACAATCACACACTGATTCTGTAACATGTTTAAAATGTGGAATATTGAGATCAAGCATGTAATAAACATTACACAGTCTTGGTTGGACTGAACTGTTGGTAACTGATCAAGTAAATGAGCTCATATACCAACCAAGACTCTTGTAAACTCATGTTAGTTGTGGTTGATAGAGTTCTTTGGCCAGTGGTTTACATGTATGTGCCAGGGTTTGATGCTGCAGATGAAAATCCTGGCACATTATGGAAATTTCTAATCCATTCCTTCATGACAGTCAAAACATCCAGTTCTGGTGCTGTGTATCTCATTTAATGGATCATAGGTTTAACAATACCACGATTGGGTGCATAAAGCCAGTCATATTGGTATGGTGAGGCATTTGGATGGAAGCATTTAAATACCGCTTTTTATGAATTAAACATAGTATTTGTTTTTATGCGTGCACGTAAAGGCCTGCTTTGGTTTGGTGGGGCAGCTCAGCAGTCCATATGATTGGCATATCAGATACTAAATAATGGCCATTTTGTAATGTTTTTGTTGAGTGTGCACACTCATGGCCAAATGATGTTATTTTTCTCCCAATGTGTGAACTTGTTTTTCCTGCTGCTGACTCACTGCTTGAGAAATTTGGCAGTTTTGCACTCCCTCTGCTAATTTAGCCCTTAATGAGACTCTGGCATCTACATCAAAAAGACAAAGTATTTGATTCAGGTTTGACTTTTTAACAGAGAGAGAGAGAGAGAGAGAAACAATTCCAAACAGTTGAGCCAATTCAATTATCACAGACGTTAGGGTTATTGACTAAGAAAGGTGTTTAAGAGCTTGTGTAGCCAACCCATTATAATACTAACTGTGAACTGGACTCACCTCTACTCATTTATTTAAATTCTCAGGGAGTCACTGAGGGTGGGTCCTCATTTGCAATGCTTCCAGCAGTACAATAAACCACATGTAGTATGAACAAACAAATAATAAATACATTTAAAAATAAAGATCTAATTGGTATTCGTGGCCTGGCGCTGTAAATCTTATCTGTCAGAGAAAAAGCAGTCTGTCCACTACAACAATATGATCTCTGAGTACCGAGAGCTTCACTATGGTGTTCCTCTGGGGTCGGTCCTTGGCCCACTCCTATTCTCCATCTACATGCTCTATCTCGGTGATATTATCTGCAGAGATAACAGCAGCTTCCACTGTTACTCTGACAATCCTATGATCATCCCCATTGAGCACAATGACCACTTTACAGTGGCTAACCTTGAAGTGTGTCTGTGTGAAATTAAAGCTTGGATGCCCTAAAATTTCCTGATGTGTAACGCTGGCAAGACTGAAATGCTGGTCGTTGGTCCCTCCACACAAAAAAAAAAAAAAAAAAAAAAAAAAAAAAAAAAAAATCCTTTTAGCAATCTTAACTTTTACAGTTGCCTTATTTCTCAAAACACTACAGCTGTAAACCTTGGTGTAATTTTTTACTCCAGTCTCTCGCTAGTGACTCATGACTTTATCACCTCCACATTATTGCTAAATTTAGGCCTATGCTAAGTATGCGAAACTGTTGTTCATGCATTTCACGTCTTGCCTCGATTACTCGATTACTAACCCATTGTCCTTTGTGTGTGTGAGTGGTTGTGTCTGTGTCTGCTGCATAGGTGTGGCTTCCATCTTTCACTCTGTACCAATGCCCTGCTGTTCCTCGTCCTGCTGTACCTCGTCCCGCTGTACCCAGTCCTGCTGTACCTGGTCTCTCTGTACCTGGTCTCTCTGTACCTGGTCTTGCTGTACCTGGTCCTGCTCCCCCTGCTGGTCTTGCTTATTCCTGCACCTTCCACAGCAATTAGAGCTACTGCATTCACACATACACTATATTGCCAAAAGTATTCGCTCGGCTGCCTTCACACACATATGAACATGAGTGACATCCCATTCTTAAACCATGGATTTAATATGATGTGGGCCCATCCTTTGCAGCTATAACAGCTTCAACTCTTCTAGGAAGGCTTTCCACAAGGTTTAGGAGTGTGTTTATGGGAATTTTTGACCATTCTTCCAGAAGTGCATTTGTGAGGTCAAACACTGATGTTGGACAAGAAGGCCTGGCTCGCAGTCTCCGCTCTAATTCATCCCAAAGGTGTTCTCTCGGGTTGAGGTCAGGACTCTGTGCAGGCCAGTCAAGTTCTTCCACACCAAACTCGCTTATCCATGTCTTTATGGACCTTGCTTTGTGCACTGGTGCGCAGTCGTGTTGGAACAGGAAGGGCCATCTCCAAACTGTTCCCACAAAGTTGGGAGCATGAAATTGTCCAAAATGTCTTTGTATGCTGAAGCATTAAGAGTTCCTTTCACTGGAACTAAGGAGCCGAGCCCAACGTCCGAAAAACAAGCCCACACCATAATCCCCCCTCCACCAAACTTACACTTGGCACAATGCAGTCAGACAAGTACCGTTCTCTTGGCAACCACCAAACCCAGACTCGTCCATCAGATTGCCAGATGGAGAAGCGTGACTCGTCACTGCAGAGAACACGTGTCCACTGCTCTAGAGTCCAGTGGCGGTGTGCTTTACACCGCTGCATCCGATGCTTTGCATTGTGCTTGGTGATGTAAGGCTTGGATGCAGCTGCTCGGCCATGGAAACCCATTCCATGAAGCTCTCTACGCACTGCTCTTGAGCTAATCTGAAGATCACATGAAGTTTGGAGGTCTGTAGCTATTGACTCTGCAGAAAGTTGGCGTCCTCTGCGCACTACGCGTCTCAGCATCCGCTGACCCCGCTCTGTGATTTTATGTGGCCTACCACTCCGTGGCTGAGTTGCTGTCGTTCCCAATCGCTTCTACTTTGTTATAGTACCACTAACAGTTGATTGTGGAATATTTAGTAGCGAGGAAGTTTCACAACTGGACTTACTGCACAGGTGGCATCCTATTACATTACTATTACAGCACCATGCTGGAATTCACTGAGCTCCTGAGAGCGACCCATTCTTTCACAAATGTTTGTAGAAGTAGTCTGCATGCCTAGGTGCTTGATTTTATACACCTGTGGTCATGGAAGTGATTGGAACACCTGAATTCAATGATTTGGATAGATGAGCGAATACTTTTGGCAATATAGTGTACATTAACTTGGTTCTGTGTCCTGGTTCTAAGGCTCTAAATAAACCTGAACTTGAGCTTGAACTTAAAAATAAAAACTAGATAACAGTTCAGTTAAAACAGTTGCAAACTGATATAGGCCCACACACTCAGTGTCTTGAGTAATTTCCTTTTTCATTCTTGATTATCCTGAAGCTCTGATACAAAGAGGATTTGTATTTGTGGCCCTGGAACCGTCTGCCTGAGGAACTGAGGCCCTCTTCTCCTATGGACAATTTAAAAGAAAACATGACCTCTTTTTCTCTTTTTCGCCTGGCTTTTACTTAAGGTGCTCTGTCATTTATTGTTTTACTTGTCCATTGTTGCTTCATTCCTCTTACTGGTTGTTTTGCTTTTTTGTGCCTTTGTACACCATGGTCTGTTTGTTTTCGTTTGGTCTTTTGGTCATGTGCAGCACATTGGGGTGACATGAAATGTGCTCTATAAATAAAGATTGATTGATTTCAAACACACAAAAAATGAGGCAGTGCACAACCTTTACTATGGCCAAATGCAGCAGATTTTGTTTTTCTGAAAAAGACATCATCAGGCTCTTATACAACTGCTCAGCCTATAAAAGTGTACCATGTTTTGTTCCCCTTTCCAACAGAAAAATGGCTGTCTCATTTTACCGAAAGCCATTAATCTTCTGTACACTTGGAAGAGATCTGCTGGAAATGTCGCAATTCTGGAGCGCAACAGTCTGGAAATACGATACAGTTGTGCTTTTAGTCACTGGGTTTTGTTCCTTTTTTTTTTTTTATCAACCTCTGAACTAATTTATGAGTGTGTGGATAGACAGCTTATTAGAGTTGCCTTATCCAATTCTCACATGCTGATGTTGAACAACTGTAAAGCCTAATCTGATTTCATCTTCGTAATCTTTCATTTGTGTCCAGTCTGTTGCACAGGCAGTGAGCAGAGCCATAGCTGAAAGATGAGTGTATTTAGTAGAGTTTTGTACATCAGCCTGCATTACATTGTGTTGTTTGTTTAGCTGAAACTACTCTCCTGTCAGTATCACTCAATACAAAAATATGGGAATATATGACATGCATTTAGGCTTTTTTTACAAAAAAATATTATCATTATAATTGGCTCATTCTCTGACACAAAAGCAGGCCTAACTGATTGCCATTTCCTCGTGTGCAATAACACTGTTTTGTATCATTGGTCAGACGCCCTGCCTATGACGTTCCCCCTTTCATAAAGGCCCCTTCCTACAGAACATCCCTGGGGAATAGATCCACCCTGCAGCTGCAACATGTACAGTCTGAGATGTGCAGAGCTAAAAAGTAAATAATGCTATGCCACTTAAGAATCCCATTCCTCACGATAAGAGCTGGTTGGTTGGGTTCCAGAATCCTCTCAGCTCAACAATAATGTATGAATTACAGCGGGAAAAATGGCCTCACCACTGAGATGGAACAAAATTTTAACTCAGGGCAAATACATGGTGCACTCAGGCATGTGCAGCTGAAAAATGTATGTGTCCTTTTAAAAGAGTCTAAAAATCTGAAGCAGGATAAGATGTTGTTGTAGTTCTCTTTAATGATTACAAAGCTGGAAATATGCTTACAAAACTTCACTATGAGTTCCATCTACTCAGTTAATTAACTAGTTTCCTCTTAGAAATAACTTGAGGATGACACTGAGGAGAGGAGGGGAAAACTGAAACAGATTAGCAACAGTAGCAATGTCTTATTTGGCATCTATGCATCCATTGCACTTTATACTGCTAAAGGTATCAGGAAAAGTGAAAAATCATTAATATGTAACTTAACCCAGAATTGTTCATCCAGTGATTATTAAGAACACATAAGCCTACCTCCAGTACACAGTGGGTTTGCAGTATTCTGTAACTTAATATCATTGTTACCTTAAAGAATAACTTCCAACCATATTGAGAAAAAAAATGCAATATTTTCTGGGATAAGAAAACTGTTTTGTCTTCAGGCCTATGATAAATAGCATACAAAGCTTTAACTGCAAGAAAAAAAAAGCCACATCACAAAGACCAAAGGCCACTTTGTTTAGGGCCAGGCTCTGCTGGAGGAGCAGGATAACCTCCCATGTCTGCACGTTCACTGGCTCTAAGTTATGATCTGTCTCTTCTGTTGTTTCCCTGCTTTCGTTTTCAATTGTTTATTTTATTATCGCCAACAACTAGTGTTGGACAAGTTATGACCGGATTTGCATGAAATTTGTCACTTGCATGAAAGTCTGGTCTTTAAGCAAGGACAAATTGATTTATTTCTCATCTGTGTTGACCAGATTTAAGGCATCTCTGATCATACTTACACACAAGCACGAAACAGTTGAAATGGAGAAATCCCCAAAGAGAGGGACAGTCAAATCAAATAAACAGGCTTTTTCATAATTTATGTCAAATTTTGCCTCTTGGTGGCACTGTGGTGGGCCAGTCACTTTAATTTTGTAGATACTGGATATCAATGTGAAAACGTCATTCCTCACAGGTCCATCAAATGTGACCCAGCAGTGTCTGAGCTACTGAGCATGAAGCTTATTCCCTCTGTTGGTGGTGCTGCAGTCGATTCTGTCCATACCCTCCATACCCTTCACCAGGGTCCTTGTCCCGACCACACCCCACAACCCAAATCCTGAGCTGTCCACCCCTTCTGTCCCTCACCAGCTCTATTGCTTATTTTTAGCCATGGTGATAGTGCAGGGCTCTAAATGGCAGTGTCACTTGTCAGTTAGTTGGTGTGTATGTCTGTAAGTCATGTGAAAGAAAAATCATGTTTTGTCAAAGGTCACAGTCCAGAATGTTAACAATGTAAAAAAAGGTTCATTCTACCATTTAAATGTAAAGACATTAAGCTATTAAGCTATTAATCAAAAAATGATTAATAGCTGTTTTTGTTGAGGACCAAGAGGACATAAGTGGGGCTTTAAACCTGTGGTTTGTTTGTGTTAGAAGGGTTTGTGAACATTAGAGTAGAATAGCACTGTATTTTCATTAATGGTGGGTGAAGAAAAGCTTATTCGGCATTTGCACATCAAAGTATTCATGGGTATATATGAATAGACCTGGAATGTATATAGATAAAACATCCCTTATGTTATTAGCAGCAGGGAGCCACAGTTCACGTAGTTCATAGAGGCCTTCCCTTCAGGGGGGCTCCAGGCTCAAAGACCCACCCTGTCTTCAAGCAAAACATTAAATCACTGGCTGCTCCTGGGTGCTACCCTGCAGCTGACCTCTGACCCTCTGGGACAGGGGTAGCCCAAAAGACACAGTTCCAACAGGGATCAATTAGGAATCACAATATTACTATTATTATAAATGTCTGTTTGACGTGGTGAACTTTTATATTTTTTCTTTTTCCTTACTTTGCCTTTGTAGCGGCCCTTTGTTGCTTCGCTGCAAGTCATCCCCTCTCACTCTCCTGCTTTTCCTGTATCTCTTCACTGTCACTATCAAGCTATCAAGTAAAGCAAGATGCACCCCATAGTGTTACAAAACATCTCCATTATCTGTTGAGCCAAAGTCAGGGCCCATATTGACAGAGCTATAAATATAAACATAAACACAATACAACAGAATACTTAGAGAATGGTTTATGGACAATAAAATAATAATTAATAAAATCTAATACCCCACGAAAAGTATACATTCAAGTGCAGAGAAATTTATTAAAGTAAATGCAAAGGGTGAAGCTGACATGTAAGCACAGCGCAGGCCATTTTCAAATCTGAACAGCTTTCCTGTAGATTTACACATATTCTAAGATACTTAATGCACACGGCTCTAGACCTTTGTTTCCTCTAATCTTACTTTTTATTCTACAGTTGAATCAATTCAGCCAATAGCCAATAGGTCACAGATGTTAGATAGGTTATGTACGTCTGCTTCAGATTATGTGAATTGGCTTAGCCCTCTTGTGAGATGTGAGAGCAGCATTTGGGGAAATCGCACAAATGAGGAGGTCAGGCTCATACGGGAACTTTGGCTTTGCTCCCACTTGTCACTGTTAGGGTCCTGATATGTGGGAAAATATGGATCTGCATGCAGTTAAATGTCTATACTTACATGTTAAAATAACATCTGACTTTATAAATATGTTTGTATTGTAGGGGTCAAAGCCATACCGCAACATGGGAGTTGTTCACAAGAGTACACCACTCAATCTACAAAGGAAAACAGACGCCCACAAATGGTTGAAATACAAAGATTATATTGCTGTATGGAGACTGGCAGAAGCCTGAGGAAAGGGCTGTACAATTATTACACTGTTACACTCTAGATTGTCACTCTATTGGTCAACGATGAATAAATGCATTTGAAGTGGGTTTGCATGGCCATCATTTAGCGTGACAACAAACTCCGTCTCACTTTGGGTGGAAATGAAAAATAAAAAAATATAAAATGCCTATATGGCAATGGCAATAAGAATACAATATGAATTCGATAAAGATATACAGTTTAACCAGAACATTTAAACAAAAAAAGTACATTTGAGAGGAAAAACCAACTTTCTACAAAAGTTCAGGTCACACTTACCATGGATAGGCCAATCCTAACACTAAACTTACAACCAAATTACTGTAAAGTCCAAGTTGATTTTGCGTATTAAAGGTCGGGCTATTAATTGGTGAAATATGGTATGTAGGGTCAAGATTACATAGTTTGAGAGAGAAAAGAAGTGACAAAAAGGCTTTGTTGAACATCTAGTTTTTGTTTCCTGTTGGTGGAACATCAGCAATATCATCATCAACAACAACAATAATAATAATAATAGTCATAAAAGTCCCTTATGCCAATACATTATATGAATATATGCCACAAGCAGCAGACTCAGTAATAAGAATAAGTACCAAATACTTAAAATTGATTTACAAACATTTTACTTAAAAAGTTGTACATATTTTTGAGCAACATACAGTAAAATGCACTTAATATTCTTGTGATACACATGAAAGAAAAGTGGATACATCACTTGCCAGGTAACTGTGAATTCGGCATTCTTCAGGTCTTAAACTTAGCTTCATATTTCTTACCATTTAGATTTACCCACGGCAATATCAAATGTGTATTGCTGCATATTGTTCAGGATGAGCATGTAAGTCAGCCAAAAAGTGTCCTTTCTTTGTAGATATGTTAGAGCGGCATCTGCTGATGTAGTGATGACAGATCAGGTGGCGGAGTGGTGTGGTGGCCTCAGGCTGAGAAGCTTTGGACTTTGTGCGGCAGTAGGTTGGACAGCGGGGCGAAGGGAGGAGGGTTGGACTGAGGGTTCAGTGATGAAGGAAAACTCTGTGACAGAAAGAAAGAAAGAAAGAAAGAAAGAAAGAAAGAAAGAAAGAAAGAAAGAACAAATAGCAACAGTAGTAAAACACTCAGTGTCACATACCATTACCAAAATTACTGTAAACAAAAAGCTCTTTTGTCTATACACATAAGGCAGGAATTCCATTGTTTCCAGTTGCTTGGTGCATGATCCGGCACTAAATTCAAATGGCCAAAACAGAGAGGAGAGATCTCCATGTGATTTTTTAAACCTGGCCAATACCTTTGGCTCAGTTCCCCATGAACTCCTCTGGGCAGCATTCATCTTCCTCCAAGCACTGGGATCCAACACAGTATTGGTCAAGCTTTGCTTCTAAGATCTGCAATTCTGTTACTAAATGCCTAGATTCACCACAGCATGGCAGGGCCTGGGGGTGGGAGCTACAGCATGGTGTGTTTTCACAATGACCATGCAAGATATGATAAGAATCTCAGTGTGGGTGGTGGCTGGCAAACAAACCAAATCTGGTTTGCACCTTTTGTCTATCAGGACTTTTATTGATGACATCAGAACATTCACCAAACCTGCAGCAGGTGTCAGGCAGCTGCTTAGAAAGCTGAAGTTTGAGCCATGTCTCCTTTGAAAAGGGAATGCTAACGGACACCAGATTCTTGAACAGTGAAGTCCCAGTATCAAAAGTATCTGAGCAGCCTGTGAAAAGTCTTGGAGGAAGCTGTAATGCAAGCCCCAAAGACAAAGACCAGATATGACAACTGCAGCAGGAATCAGTAGGCTGGACACCCTTCACAAAACCCTACTGCCTGCTGTTTGCAGTTTGGTCTGCTCCACTGTACAGTGTGGTCTCTCAGAGTCTATGACATCCCAGTCTTGAAAGTGGAAATGATGGAGCAGATGGTGACCTCATATGCAAAGAAGTGGCTTTCTACAGGAAGGGAATTCTTGCACTGCCAGTCTCTGAGCTTAAGTGCACCAAAAAAAAAAAAAAAGCTGCAAGTAACACAAACAGAATCCTGCAAGAAAACAATCAACAATGCTTCACCAGCACTAGTAATTGTCTAGAAATGAACCACAGCTAAGACAGTGCAGTAGGGACATGGGGCTGATGCAGCAGGGCAGAGGAGACAACAGCCACTTGGCACAAAGCCACAGCAGCAGAGCAAAGGAAGCTTGTGGTCATGTAAATGCAGCAGCGGTGTCAAGGACCGCAACAGCTGTCTTTCGCTATGCAGGACCAATGGATGGAACGGGAGCATGTGAGAAACAAAAGGAAGCAAGCAAAATGACTTTTGTCATCAGAGCCACATTTGACACCAACGCCAAAAAAACCAGTATCTCAGTGAAGATCCAACACACTCCTTTTGTCCAAATAAAACTGTCACACTCTGCCTTTGAGTGTGGGTAGTTTGCCGAAAGGCTAACTGAAAAGGGTGCAGTTTAACTAAAAATGCAAAAAATGCAAAAAAAAAAAAAAAAAAAAAAAGCAGCAAAGTCCATTTAATGCAAAAGAAAATCAGGTGTTTTATTGCCCTTTTGATAACAACCCAGCAGACAATAAGGCAAAAATACAGCAGAAAAAATATTTACAATAGACTAACACAGCACCACTAGGTCTGCATCACACAGCAGCCCTTCACTGACTGCCTAGGAAGGGTAGATCCCCTCTACTTAAAGGCAAGGCCCCTCCCACTGGACCATACCATCTTTAATTGAACACAGGAACAATTCAATTATTTTAAAAAAAAAAAAAAAGCCTATACATGATTTAAATACATTAAATGAGTCATCATTACATCATCAAACATAATACCATGTATAGGTTACAATCCGCTTTTATACTTTTAATCACTGGTATGGTGCAGCATGAGTGGACTAAGCACGCTCCCTACTCATTAGGCAATGCAAAAGGCTGCCTGAAGCTGTGCTTGGGTACTTTGACACTGCCCAGAACCAGGAAGCACTGCGGTAAGAACAAGGAACACATTAGAAACATTCATTCATTCATTCATCTTCTAAACCGCTTATCCTCACAAGGGTCGTGGGGGGTTGCTGGAGCCTATCCCAGCGCACATAGGGCGGAAGGCAGTGAAACACCCTGGACAGGTCGCCAGTCCATCGCAGGGCACATTAGAAACAAGCAACTCAAAATATCATTTACATTCTTTAAATAAAGAGTTAATTCACCGTACTTATGTGTTTGTGTGTTTGGGGTAGTGTTTGGGGTAAACCTAACAGGGAAAATAGCACAGGAAACAGCCTTGTTGTTACATGTAGCTCAGTGTGTGCACCCACCAAACTATCAAAGGCATGCTACCTGGCTTACCTGTTGCATGTTGATGGTGTGGTGTGCTGCTGTGGTGTGTTACCAGTGGCAGGGGAAACTGCCACAAAAACAACATGGCAGGTTTACAACCAGCCTAATCAGAGCAAGCTCATCCCAGAGCATCAAACCCCTCAAGACCTATAGCTTTCATTCATGAGTGAGATAAGAAATGAAAGTATCCATGTCCCCAAAACCAGACCCAGGACAGCTCAACACAATCTGAGCCTGGAGGGTCCCGGTACACATTGGCCAGAGGCTCACATTTCCACTGCAGATAAAAGCCACCAGCCTTTAGCCAGACATGGTTGTCCAGTCTAACTCCCTGCAGAATGTCCACATCATGGCTCATAGCTCATGAGGCGAGTGTCTTGATGAGGCATGTGACTGCAACAAGCTACAACATGCAGAGCTGGAATCCAACGCACAGCAACGTGGCTGGCAAATAATGTTTTTTTTGTTTTGATTTGTTGTGGCTTTTCTTTTTTAAATTTGATTTTCGTCATTAAATCTTCGACCATATCAAATAAACAGTCATCAAGGGACTAGGAGAACCTGATCTGCTCCCAGGACATCAAATGTGAGCCCTCTGGAGATGTAGGGGCTTCATCAAGAAAACATTGAGGAAGGAGGATGCCCGCTTAAAAGCACCAACCTGCCAGTCATCATCCACTCTTAAAATCTCAAAGTGTGCACCACCTAATGACAACCAGAAAAGGTCACACTCCATTGCTAAAAAACATTGCATCAAAACACTGCATTAAAACCAAAGTTGCTGCTGCAGGCCCCATTTACACGACAACGATTTTCACAAAGAACGGTAAACTTTTGTTGCAGTTTGGCCTTTCATTCACACGACAACTGCGTTTTAGGTGCTTGAAAACGCAAACTTTGGAAACCGGGTTCCAGAGTGGAATTTTTTGATAACGCCACTCTCCCCACCACCGTGTAAACTGGCAATATGAAATTCTTGTGAAAACGATGACGACACGGCCTCACTTCGCACGTGACTATGACGTTTTCAGCCATGCGCGAACAGGAAAACAACAACAACGGCGCACTGCCAAAGCGTTTGTACACAGGCGCGTGGTGCTACTCTGTGGTGTTACATTGCAAAGTTGCACCGCCACCTACTGGCCTGGCATGCACACTACAGCGTTTTCAATTGTTTTTGCAGATCCGTGTGTACGAGGATCGTTCTCACAGCGTTATTGTATAAACATGGAACTTTTTAAAAACGCAAAGGAATGAGTTTTCCGTTTTCATCAGAACTGTTGTCGTGTAAACGGGGCCTAAAAGTGGATGAAAAGGGACAGAAGAAAGATGTTTTCCATAATTAGTGTGGAAAAACATTCAGAATTTCTGTGCATTATCCAGAACCTAAAATATTCACATTGTGGTCTGTTCCAGTATTAGCAAGGAAATCATGAATCAACAAGACAGAAAGAAAGAAGGATGGATGGATGAATGGATTCATTTGTTCATGTATCCATCCATTCATCAATTCATTCTTTTTTTTTTTTTTTAATTTCAGATGCAATCAGGGAATGGTGCACTCAGCATCCTACTTTTTTGTAGAAATGTGAGAAGAGGGACACACTAACATGGTCCCAGGTGAACTCTGGGAACTACACGGCCAGAGACTCGCCAAAACTAACATCAGAGCCATGTCAGGCAGGTTCACGTGATGATTCACTGCAGCTGCACTTTCACAGCACCGCTTGCAGCTGTCCTAAATCTGACTTTATGAGTGATGTGTGGGCCCTCCTGCTGGCTTGGTGCTCGTAACGGAAATGCAAGGGGTTCGAGAACAGGGTTTGTATGTTTTGAACTGAGGGTGGCGCTAGAGGAAAAGTCACAAGGTCACCAAAGTTGACAGGGTTCATCCTCTGGGTAGCATGGATGTGCTCACAAAATTTCATGGGAATTAGACAAAAAGATTTCAAGATATGTGGTCTCAGAGAACAGTTTTTAATTGGACATACTGTTGACTGAACCAGGTGACCCCATCATCCTTGGGCGTGGATTTAAGACCGACTCACTCAAATTAAAAACTCAGTCATTTTGATGTTTTTCTGTCTGAGTTGAAAGTTTACATGGATGCACTGAGCTGAATCCAGCAGTAACTCATGGGACTCATTGAAAACTCATTTTGAACCACAGCAAGTTTTCCCAGCAAAGTCAACTACATAGAATTGACAGTTTTCATCAATCAGCAATGTGTAAGTAATATGGGATGTTGGATGGAGGTTCAGTGGAGCTGTGGGAGGTTTGTGTGGGTGTATGTGTGTGTCTCAGTGTGTGTGCATGGGAGAGAGAGAGAAAGAGAGAGGAGATATTTGGCTGATATATAAACTACTACATAAACTGTATGGATGTCTGTTATGTATGTGTATATACATACACTGTAAAAACTCGTGTATGTTCATGTATGTAATCACATCTTGTTCTGGTTCCAGTGTGTGTGTGTATGTTGTAACACAGACTGACCGGGTGGAACTGCTGAACTGTGTGTGTGCTGGCATCCATCAGCAGTGGAGCTGTAGGAGAGCACATTGTGCTCTCAGAAGGCTGGTTCACTGCGCTGCTCCTCCTCTGAAAGAAACACACACACATGCACAAAGACACATACAAACCTTTAACATTTATATTTATATGGGTAAAATATGAATGTATCTTAAGAATCACCAATCCGTTATAATTCAAATACATACATTACATGATACATACACATATATGAGCATACTGTATAGGTTATGCTGTATATACATTCTGAAACTATATATATTCAGACACAATATATCAATATTATGTAGTAAGTATGTTATATGTGAAGCCCTTCGTTTGTGAGAAAAATCTATATAACAAATGTGATATGACTTTGTGCATGTGTTCTGTGAGTGAATCTGAATCCAGGTCTCTTGCCTCAGTCTACACTACAGTGGTCTAACCTCAAAGTGGTTGTGAGGCTACATCCATACGTATTAAATCATAAATAGTTGACAAGCTTGTGACATCCCATCCCTAATGTCAGCTTTGCTTTGCCTTATGGTTGGCCATTAGCTCCAAACATCCCACATTCCCCTTAGCTGAGAACAACCAGATTCAGGCAGAAAAGGGAGGGCGGAAGGATGAAAAACTCTTTGTGCATACAGTCACATTCAAGATTAAATGTAAAGAGAAATTACAAAAGTTAGTGTAAATCCAAAAAAGATCAAGTGTGAACCGTTTGTGTAAACACTGGGAAGTGTGTTTAAATCAGCATACAATAGTGTGCTATTTAAAAGCTACATTTTAAATATTTTGGCTTTGAATACAAAGTTTGGGTTTGTCTAAGTAATTTATGGTGGAGACACATTGCATATGACCAAATCATTTTATCAGTTTCAGGACCAGATTTTGGCTGTAATTAGATCTAATTCGATGAATGCCGGGCTCCCACAATCGAATACCGGTGCATTAGCAGGCCACATGCTCTGTTTAAGAGAGAATAGTTGCATAATATATGCCATTTGGTGTCTTAAAATACCAACACACACCAGCCCCTGTAAAACTGAATGCCTAATTGCAGTCAGGGGGCCTGGCTTTAATCGTATGCTCGGGATAAAACTTAATGCACTCTGAAATAGCCAGGAACTTTGTCTGTCAAATGGTCCTGATTAGTCATCTAAATCTCTCACAATGCTGACTTAAAATGCCAGACACAGCTTCAGCAGTTTTTCACACTATGAATGAGCAACAAAGATATTTTCAATTTGCCCTTCTTCAATTTACTAGTCACTTCAACAAGACTGGTATTACCTTATCAAGGTAGGCTAATACAAACTATCACGTCTGGATTCTTAAATCTTGTTGGGGATGCAGTGCGTTCAGAGTCGGACCAAATCCTCACATAGTGAGGCAACATTGTGCTTAGATTTTAGAGAAATGTGCAATTGGATAAAATCAACACAAAGCCAACAGTACAACCTTCTGTCCAGTGTAGCACTGACTGTACTGAAGAGTGTAATGCATGTGTACAGCTCTCACCTCTAGTGCTTTTCCTTATTCATGCATATTCTGCAGCTAACCGGTAATAAAATAGTGCTACTGCTACCTTGACAAGCAAAGTGAGGTTTCTGAATGAAAACTGCCTGAAAGCATGTCTTTTATTTACACAAATTAAATGTTTTCTTGTGCATTAATTGTATCAGATGGCTTTTAATGTCTGTGTGTGTTTATGTGCATTACCAAGTCCTTAATGCTGCCTAGCACTGCTGTGACCAACAAGCCTGTGAAGAAGGCCACAAGGTTGAGGCAGGTTAGGACCCAGATCAGAGCGTACAGAGTCAGGACGTCCCGGCAGTCCTGCACACCAACAAACTCATAGTAGTTGTCCAGGTAGCTTCCACTGCAGAACAGGACAGCAACTGTTTATTATAAATACTGTTAATTAATTAATTAAATAATTATTAAAGAAGACAACGATGGAAGAGAGACAGGATGACACAAAAAAGGCCGTGAGTCAGATTCAAACCTGCAGTGTCACAGCCCAAGGGTTAGTTTGATTAAAAAGTGATGGCAAACTAAATGATAATATGCTGACTGTGTGTGTGTGTTCATATCCTGTTCCACTGATGATGAAATTGTCTCACTTGGCACAGTCGTACAGGTCGCAGCAGTAGCAGGTCCCACTTCGTACCACCATGCTACATGATTCCTTCAGACTGTGACACGACACCTGTAACAGGAGGCAGATAACATTGTATTTGAATAAGACATATGTATAAGATTGTATGTACAAGATTCCACAGAGCTATTGTTTTGAGAGAAACTGAGATGTCATGAAACACAAATGATGATGAAGTCCTGCATAAAAAAAGGTCCTGCAATGCCATTAGTCCTGTAATGGCAAAATATTAAAAATCAAATCTCCAAACATTTAGACATCCAAAATAATCTGGACAAGGCTTGCTTTAAGTGCAGTTAGGACCATGATCATCTGTGCCAACACGCTGTCTGAACACTGTGGTCCTTACACACAGCTCATATCGCCCACACATGTTTTCACTGGTACTTACAGAGGCATAGTAATTCTCATAGATGTAGCTGCTGCCGCTGCTGTAGTACTGGCATCTCCCTGCTTTCAGAGGACGAATGTCCTGGCAAGAGTTAAAGAAATATCATCCAGTGGGTTTCAATCCAAAACACTAAATACTGTTTTGTTTTTTTTTTGTTTGTTTTGTTTTGTTTTGTTTTTAAAAATCTGATGCAATTAATTAATTGACATTCATTATGTCAGTGGTTCCAAACTTTTTTAACCAAGGTAATGATCATTTGAAACACCACTGGGGAAATGGAGAGAAAGACAGAACAAAACCTGTATTGGGCACATGAGTGGGGCACACGTGCCTGCATTTGGCAGCAGTCTCTCTTTATTGTGCTGCGGCTCCCACTTTGGGAACCACTGCATTATGCAATACAACCCAGATGACCATATGTATGACCAGCATGCATCTGAAACGTACAACCTTGTGGTGAGTTGGGACACACTCTCCCCAGTTCAATTTGTTCGAATAAAACAAAGGAAAGGTGTAAATATTTAACATGTCTCCACAAGTCATCCAAAGCATAAAAACATCACCATATATGCAGGAGTGGGATGTGTAACTGAATTCTATGATCCTTTCTTACATGAGATACTGCATGCCATGCTGGGCGCAGGCCAACCAAACCACCTTGGTCCCGATTAAATCTTTGTATGGACAAGCCCTGAAAATACTGGACAGGAAGCCAAGACAGTACCACCACTGTAACATCCTCTCTAAATATAAACTATTAAGTTTTAACAATCTAATCACTTACTCACACATTCGCCTGGTCCATAAAATAATCCATAATGCTGCCCCCCCTCCGTTGAAAAATTATGTTGTAACCTGCTCTGAGCAGAGAACAAGGACCTTAAGATCGGTAACGAATGGGGACTGCAAAGTTCCACAGAGGAGCTCTGCTTTTAGCCAATCCGCCTTCTCCATCAAGGCTACCAGAGAATGGAACAGGCTCCCTAGTGACATGAAAACTAACACAGATTATAATAACTTCTGTCACACCACAAAAAAATGGCTCCTGAGCAATCAGAGTTGCCAACACTAGGTGCTGCCTGACTTCCTGCCAGTGTTTTTTTTTTTTTTTTTTTTTTTTTTTTGTGGTTGTTGTTGTTGTTGTTGTTGTTGTGTTTTTTTTTTTTTTTTTTTTTTTTTGTTTTTTTTTTGTTTTTGTTTTGTTTTGTTTTGTTTTTCTAACTATTATATGTGTTACCTTACAAGCACCATCTTGTATTTGTCTATTACCATTGTTGGTATTTCCTCATTGTAAATCTGTAGTTCTGAATTACCATGGTTGGTATTTAAAATATCTGCAATCACATTTGATGATACCAATAACCTCATGTCTGTAATATTCTGCAATGGCACTTTACATCGTAATGCTAATAGGTTTACAGTATTTTGCATTGGCACTTTAAGTATACAATAATAATTTCTACTACCTAACTGGCATTTTTTACACTGCACTTTACAGTAGGAATGGTTAGGTTGTTTATTTATGTTTGTATGGCCTGCCTGTAGTGTTTATGTTGTGTGTATTGGTATGTGAGGTAGAGGTGCAGGTCTGTTTGTTTTAATGTTTGTTTTACTGTGTTGATAATTTTAATGTTTGTTTTACTGTGTTGATTGTTTTAATGTTATTTGTAAGGACTACAGATGGAAATTAGCTTTCTTGCTAAATCTGGTGCACTCATCTTTTTATTCCTTGAATAGCTAATGAAAGTGCACACTGTCCTTTATAAATTGAATAAAATAAAATAAATAACTGCACTCTTCCTCATATCTCTCCCACAGCTCTGTTGAGTGTAAATACAGTGTTGTGTTGCACAACGCCCCGCTAACAGCTGCTGCTGCCTGTGCTACTGCATCGTGAGGTTCTCATTAATCAACTTCACTGATCTCTCTAATCTATTCTCAGATCAGATAATCCCACTGTCAAGTGTCTAGAAGGCAAAACACAGTGCAGACACAGATCTTTAACCCCAAAAAAGAAAAATCTCTATTTCACAAATTTATTTTGGCCATGTCAAGCAAGACATGCCAACAATGAAATTGAAGCCATTTCACTCTCATACACGTGTGTAGGTGGAAGATCATTTACTCCATTATAATAAAAATGTTTTCTTTATACTCAATGGTAATGACAGTTGATAGGTAAAATGACATGCAACCAACAATTGCATCCAATTGCAATATGCTATTTCTCTGCAGATTAAGATGGGTGCAGAGAGCATCAAAATATCCTCCTCAAGTATTTTCCTTGTGGAGCCTACTTCAAAAAGTACTTCAGTAAAATGTAGTTCATAAAATTTACCCAGGGTTGAAGCTACTTTTTTCAGCAAACAATATTGTTAAATACAGTATGATCTTTCTTGTGTAATCCCAAAAGGACAAAAAATGCAGCCTACAAAATTGTATTCTACCGATTAAACCATTAAAAATTTCCTTAATGCCTCAGTCAAGCTCATAAAAGTAAAGACACACAAAAAGCTATTCAGTTGCAGTCACAAGAGTGATTATTCATTAAAAACACAACTGAACAAGAAGTGGTTAAAATGACTAACTGAAAGCAACACTTGGCTGTTTCCCTGCTTTCTGCCCCATGAGTGCTGTGATAGGCCCCAGCACCCCGCGACCCTAATTAGGATAAGCAGCTTTGGAAATGATGAAATTAATGAATGAATAGTTAGTGAGTCACAAATCCAAGACACATAAAATATACTGTATGCATATCTTTATAACGAGCTTGGATTTTAGAATTAGGCTGTTCCTTTTTTTCTATTTTTTTTTTCCCTTTAGCTTGAATATGCTTATAGATGGGCTGTTTTCAATGTAGTCCAGTTCTGCTAATCCTATTCAATAACTGCTCTTTGCAGCTTTTTGTTTCTCACATCATGCTTTCACAACAGGGAAGCTATGTACTCAATGTCCTGACAAAAAGAAATAAAAAACACAAGGCCATCTGGAAATTCTAGCATGTTAGAAAGACTGGGCTATAATTTGCAAAACTCTTCCTGGAGAGCATTTGCAAAACAACATTAATTCTCCACTGCCAATGTAAAGATGTTATCACACACCATGTGGGAAGAAACTAGCTTCCTCTGTCCAACTGGATCAAAGTTAACCTGCAATATGGCCTGTGATTGCCCCATTTATTTTTTGCAAATATGCATATCTCTTCTATTACAATGTACACAAAGGTAACTCACCATGTTAAAGGCTATGAAAACACCATCTATCACAAGGCAGAGAAATGAGGTAATGATCCCAAAGCTGAGGAACACTATTGCAGCAGTCAGCTGGAGAGGAAAGAAGAAAACAGGCAAAACGTGAGAATTTCCTCATAAAAATTCACAGAAATGGGAAACTGATGTGTGCTGTCTAGACAAATGCAATGCACAAGTGCTCTGTAAGTTTGTTTGAAAAGTGTGGCACAAACAAACTTAATTGATATTATTACAATCAGCAATAGTAATAGTAGTAGTTGTAAAAGTAGATGTAGTGGTGGCAGTAGTGAAAACCTGCTTAACTGGACTGCTGCATGCAACTCCAACTTGGGAAAAAACAAAATGAATGATAATCCAACTTGTAACTATGAGTTGGAAACTCAGGTTTCATTTCAGAGCTCCGGCTCCTCCATGTGATGTCAGATTACACACAACAGCGGTAAAACACATCACATTTTGCTGTTTACGGAAAGAATTTAATTATCGGAAGAGTGCTTTACATTTGCTGCATACACTTAGTTTTTCCCTTAGGGGAGAACATAGAGTTTCTACTTCTTGATGGAATTCATTTAACCTGAACTGACACTGTGAATGCTGTGTTACTGTAGGTTGAAAATGTACGAGCCAGAAATACAGAGCAGCGGAAAATGCTGTAAAATTCTAATTGCCTGGAACGGGAGAACCGCTTGAGAGGCAAGTTAAATCATTTACTCCAGGCTGAAGGAAAAGAAACTGTGTAGTTACATTAGATTTTAAAAGAAGCTCCTTAAAGCCTGTACAGAGCAGAAATGTGACAGTCCTGAACATCTGAACCTTGACTGTTCCAGTTAAGTACATTACTTTTACAGTGAATAATATAACCATGCTAGCTTTGTGTTAATGGCTGCTGCACTGTGCTGTGAGTACAGCTTGGATATCTAATGTGACACTGTCAGTCATTTTGTTACAGCATCTGTTGAGCCAGTTTCATCATCCACCTCTCCACCTCAATCTCCTACTCCATCTCTCAGTTGCCCTTGCGTGTGGTGGAGTGTTGAATCCTCCTCTCCACTAACTCATTCACAGACTGGCCCCTCCCGCCTCCGACCACAAATCACTCACTCTCTCGCTCTCAAACCTCCCATCTCTACTGTCCACTTGTTTCCCACCGCTGTATACCCGTTTCCTGTGTGTAATCAGCCTGATACTCTCTGCACCGGCTGCTTCTAATTTGTAATCAGTCTTCAGCAGTAAGTAGACAGTCGTTTCACAAATAGTCACCACACTGTCTCCTGTGCTCCCTAGTTTTTTTCTGGTTCCATAATCCCATTTACACTGAGCTACTCCATGCGTGTTCATCTGATCAGATATTGACTGAGTAGCTGAAAGGCCAAGTATAAATGCATTCAGTGCTTCTTGCATGTGGTGTTGGGTTTATCGTATATTCCAGTTTCTCAGAGTTTCTCAGCAGGAAGTGCACAACACCCCACCAAGTTATACAATCAGGTCAGGTAAATCGGGATTCAAGATGTAACACCAGGTGATCCAGTTGTAATGTTTCAAAACGTTAATCTAACAATACCTCAAACAAACATAATCTTACAAAAGCTCAGTTCACTGTAGATAAAATTTTAAACATAAAGTCATGTTTGATACATAGTCCCCAAATGCCTTGCTTTCTGCTACAGCTGTTTTTGTATACCAGAGAAAAACCTTGTTGGCTAAAACTAGCAAAATATTTAACATGATACATGTGTCGCTCTCTGACATGCTCTTATTATGAAACTGCCGTCATCATGGACATAAAAATCCAAGAATAACAATCTCAAATACAAGCACAGCCAAGCACAACCAGTCTTACCAACAACCATCTATCAATGGAAATATGCACAATATGAATATGGACATACATGGACACACGCCCATATTCAAGCATACCATTTTTTTAATATTGTAATGTAATTATATATATATGGGGCATATTAAGTATGGGCAGTAGGCCCAGAGTGAACATCCGGTAAATGGAAATTCTTCAATATAAGATGCATTATTAGATTCACATTTTTAAATAATTTGAAAAAAGTTCTATTATGCATTACTGCTGGTGCCTGCCTAAAACTCATCATCCAATCTATGCAAGCACATTGAGGTAAGTTTTTCATTGCTAAGAATTAGATAATGTTCAAATACCAAACTAGACCTAACAATAGTTTTGTTCAAACTTCCATCTCATGATAGTTCTACATTCAATAGTACATAGATTCATAGATTAACAACAATACAGCAAAGTGCACTTCCATACATTATAATGACATATTTGTACATTTTCAAGGCAGCAGCTGCTCAACATCTGCTGAGGTCCATGCCTGGACAGTCCTTTTCTAGCCCCATGTATCCTAGCTACAGATTGTTCCATATGTGGGATGTTCAGAAAAGACATCAGCCATCAGTAAGTGTATGAGGAGGATTCCCTCTCAGACTTTTGCTGCTGTAAGACCAACAAATAAAATATGTGATCTTGAGGCCAACAGATCCAGTGAAGAGGTATCGTTCAAAATTAGCATGCATACCAAGTAAATCTGGTGGGGTAGACAATGTTACTTTCCAAAATGAGATCACCTCAGGGCACTTACAGGACATACGCATGAGTCCGCCAAGAGAGCATAGATGACAGACTGGAGAGGGTATGAGTTTCATGAGGTGATGTTTTCTAGGAGTGAGGTAAAGTCTATGTAAAAAAGGGAATACGTTAATGATTAGGGTTTTTAGATCTGAAGTCCAAGTTGTCCCAGACAGTAAACCAATTGACCTCATCGGTCAAGATCTCCTCCCACAACTGATGAACAGCAAGAGGACTACAAGAGGAGTTCAGAAACAAGGTATAGAACTTAGAGACTCAAACACTTGTGTGAACAGCCATATCTAGCATTACATGAAGCTCATGGGTGTGTAAAGAATGCCCCCTGGGTGCATAATTAGTCAGCAAGGAAGATCTGAGTTGCAGGTATATCAAAAAAGGAAAAGCCACATCGATCCAATAACATTTGTAATCCATCTAATGTTCTGAGACCCCCCTCATTACAGATGTCAGAGAGAATATGGATGCCTTCATCACTCCACCGGGGAAATGAAGATGGGACTCCTTTGATAAGAAGAGCAAAATTGGGAAAATGTGACTGTGGGTGCGCCACATTAACTAAGAGTGAGTAGCTGTATTTACAGTGTGCCAAGCTGATAAAAGGTAAGACATTATGGTGCCCTGTTTAGATTTGGAGCATTTAGGAAACATATTGGAATACACTAAGTCTTGCAAATGAAGAAGATAGGCCAAATTTTCCTCTATTGCCCCCCAAGAAACAAATGCATTGGGGTCTAACCAAACTGATAATGAGTGCAACACATATGACGAAAAATAGAGACATCTGCTCCTAAAAAGGAATTTTGTGGATCTTATTACAATAACCCTTGTGGGGTGAAAGGAGCAATATATTGGAATAAGAATTTACTCTTTAAGATGCTTTTTACTTTTTAAGAAGCTTTGGAAGTTTTTAGTTGTAACTGAGAACAGTGAGGGGAAGATAACCACACCCAGGTAGTGAAGGACTTCACCACTGCAGTGTAAGAAAGTATGGTGGAGGGGACAAGAAATGAGTTGAGTGGAAGTTGTGATGACTTAGACCAGTTGATTTCATAACCTGACAGAGCACCAAATTCTTCAAAAGTGTCCAAGACTTTGGGAGTGGAAGTTGGGTAATTGTCTATGTATACCAAAATATCATCAGCAAATAATGATATGTGGTTTGATGTGTTACTAAAGGCGATAGGAGAAATCAAGAGGTGTAGTCTTGGGGTGCCCCGGTGGCTCACTGGTTAAGAGCACGTACAATGTACCAGGGCTTAGTCCCGATAGCAGTGACCGTGGTTTGAATCCGACCTCAGGTCCTTTGCTGCATGTCATCCCCTCATCCCCTCTCCTTCCCCTGCCTTTTCTGTCTCTCTCCACTGCGACTGTCAAATAAAGCAGAAATGCCAAAAAAAAATCACCTTTAAAAAAAAAAGAGGTGCGGTCTTATCTTTTGAGCTAAAGGCTACAGCAAAAGGGCAAATAATAAGGGTGAGAGGACGTATCCCTGCCTGGAGCCCCTTGGAATGGAGAAAAAAGATGAAAAAATGTTTCCTGTAATGACCACAGCCAAGGAGTTAGCATGTAAGACTTTTATCTTCTTAATGAAAATTGGAGCCAAGCCAAATCTGTCTAGTACAATCCATAAATACTCTCATTCCAGATGACTGAAAGCCTGTTTCGCATCCATTGAGAGGACTGTGCAAGGCAATTAACAACTCAGAATTCATCCATTAGGTTAAAGGCTGAAATAACATGAGACAGAGAAGTTCAACTTCTCTGAGACAGAGAAGTTGAATGCTGTTCCTGCACCTGTTGGTTTGATGATATGCAGGATTAGAATGGTGAAATAAAAGCTTGTAGGTAGTTGTTTTTTTTTTTTTTTTTTTTTTTTTTTTTAGCAGAAAGAGAGGGAAAGGACAGGAGCAAAAGCATCAGGCTGACACCTTCACTGCAGGTCACATGATGTCTTCCTTACTCTTTTACTCTTGAGTAGTTTCCTTGCACAGTGACTTTTACCAAAGATGCTCCATGAAAAAGATAATGCATTACAAATCACGCCAGTGGTATGAAATGGAATACACTTCTGTTCTCCTACATCGTTGTGAGCAGTTGTGAAAAGTGATGTGTATATACTTATTGGATTAGCTTTGAAGTCAGTCCTTGAACTTTGGCATTACCTTATCATCACCAGGTGTGAGCAGTTAGTAATCAGGATCTTGTCAGTACTTATTTCTGCTCTAAATGAAGTCGTGTCACTGTATTCAATAATGTCTTGAGAAAGATCAGGCTGACATAGTGTATAATTATTATTGTGTAAGCCCCCCGACCCCCCTTCCTTGTTCGTGTGTCTAGCTGTACGTGGAGACTCTAATGTTACACCTTCCCTTTGTCAAGCCCTGAGCCATTATCTTGTTCTCTTTTTCTGACATTTTAGGAAAAGAGTACCTCCATGAAAAATGTGATATGTTTTGTCAGCAAGCATGTGGTTGTGTTTAACATATGCACAAGTCCTTAAACAGCGTTAGGGCCGGTAGATCGAGAGATGCACTGGAGCAAAACGGAGGAACAGCTGTGTTGGAAGGACTGCACATTTTAGCATCCAGGCCCTTTTTTCTCTGTTTACTTCTGCTGGGCTACATGGTAGAACTGTTTGTAAGAGCACCCTGCAGAAAAATAAAACTGTCACACACACACACACACACACACACACACACACACATATATATATATATATATATATATATATGTATACATACTCATTTGCTGAGGACAGACAGCCTTTGAACCAGCACAAACATTAGGCCCTACATAACACATATGTAGGCCTGCCAGTAGTTGTTTACAAGCACTTTGTGATGATATAAAACCACTTGTGGTAGTGCACATGCACACAAAAACTGGAGAACAATACCATAAAAACATCCAGATTAGACCAGTATAGTGTATTGTATTGTAGGCTACTGGAGCTTATAGTGGGAAGGGGAAAAAAAGGAAATGGTCATGCGATTGTCTGGCCATTCCATATAACCAGTGGCTAGATAACTGAGCTCATACTGTAGCCTCAAAGTGGGAACAACTTTTTTTTTTTTTTCGTCAAACAATTTCACATACATTTTCTTTATCTTTTTCTTTACATACATTTACAAGCACAATCTCCACTAGAAGTTAAAATCAAGTTCTGCTGGTTTGAACAAAAACTCGGCCACACAGGAACGACCCCACCAATGAGACTGGCAGGTGAGTTGCAGAGCACTAAAGGGGCCCCTCTCCCTATGGCCCTGCTTTACCACCCACACAGAGGGCATGTTGGCCATGGTATACTCCCTTGTGGCTTGTCAGACTGAGCATTCATGTTAAAAGAGAGAAAACATTAGAGGGAAAAAATATGACTGTGTGTTTTGATGCACGTGCATGCAAATCTGTCAGATCAAGACACTAAAAGACAAAGAGGGTAGAGGAACATACCAGCTGTTTGCGGTTTTCTTCCAGGCAAAGCCCAAGAACTCCCAGGAATGATCCAAAGGCCAGCTGCAGAAAGGATAACAGTGATGAAAACAAACCAAAAATGCAGAGTAATCATTATGGAAGAGGGAAGAATGACATCTTTTCCAAAGCTAGAGATCACTGAATCAAAGTGCTAAAATATCACTGTATAAATTTAAAATGCACTTTGGATCAGGTAGCTGCTCCATAGACAGTAAATGAAGTATGGCAAAGAAAAATTTAGGAGCATTTGAAAGCTACACTGAAACTGTTCATGCTAAGTATTTATTCAACGCAGAAGATAGAGGTTAAAAATTTCCAGCATACTTTGCAGATGTATTTTCCTTATAGATACAGATTTTGCTTTGTTTAATATCAAAGGTAAGGCCTGTAACTTTGATTTCATAAATGAGTATCATATGCCCGATGATGTTTTGACAAATTTTTCATCTCCTCTGGTCTCCTGGTGGCAGCAAACTTTAAAACCAAACATTTCTAACCTTTTTCAAAAAGTTTAACTGATCAATATGCCATTTTACGGTAGGAGTATGTCCTGACAGTGATGGAGCAAACACTTACGATGACTCCAGAGGCGTAGCCGCTGACGCTGAGGCTCTCTGTGCGGGTCGTGGTGTAGATGCCCAGGACCACCAGCAGCAGGGACAGAGTGAGCATGCCCAGTGCCAGCCACAGAGCCCTCCTGGCCCTCACTGCCATCACTGACCATGACAGAGCAGAGACCCTCAGTCATGTTACAGGGCACGGGAGGACAAAAAACATTTCAAACTGCATCTCATCTGCTTTCCAGCTATGAGCCTCTTTGCAAATGAAATCAAAACACTGATAAATTCCAAATATCCAACAGATAACACTTAATATGTTCAAAATCTCTTTCAATATCAACAAAAGATATTCTAGATATCTGAGCCCCATGTCTCTGTCCTATGTAGGTCCAATGATGTGAATGAGCAGAGTTTAGCATATTCAAGTGAAATGACGGAATTAATCTCTCCATTCTGTGTTTGAATTTTTTTTTTTTTATCTGTCATGCTCAACTGTAAGACCATTGATACAGATATCTACCAGTACCTTCTAAATATCTGTTGAAAGCATCAGGTTGTGCGATATAGACAATATCAGGTATCACAATATCACTGACTGAATACTTCGAGGTTGACATTGTGATGATATTGTAGGCATGACTACTGGGGCTTTCATAAAACAATTTAAAACCAGGAAACATAACACTCATGCCAAATCACATTTAAGGCAGAGCCAAGCCGAGCAAAAACGGTGTTACTACCAAAATGTAGAAAAAATACTTCCTTACTGTACTTAACTAGATTTTTCAGGTATCTGTAATTTAATTGAGTATTCCATTTTCCGACTTTTCATTTTTACTCCCTACGTTTTAACACAAATATCTCTACTTTCTACATTTTCAAAACAGGCTTGTTGACTTGGTTAATAATTAATTCATTAATAGTTAATAAGAGTCTTTTTTTACACAGGTATCTCTACCTCTACTTGAGTAAAGAATGTGTGTACTTTAGGCACATCTGGTTACTACTGTCCTGACTGAAATGATCCAGTGAAACTGTAGTCCTGAGAGCTGGCAGAAGACTGAATATCTGCATTCGGGGAGCTGTGTTCCCCTGCTCGTGGGACCGCCCCACACCAAAGAACTGCTGATGGGCTCTACTTTCCAGCAGGGGGTCGAATGAGCTGCAGAAAGGCTGGTCAGTGGGCTGAAGTGATCAGACCAACAGAAAGAAAACACAATGCGACCTCTGCATGTTCGACTCAGGGTTGTGAAATTTCATGGCGGTGCACGTACACATGAACACATACTAAGAACGAGAAAGAGAAAAAATGGTTCAGCTTCTATAATTCAAGCTGGAGAGGTGGTCTGGTTTCAACCAGGCTCATCTAGTCTTGTTTTCCTGTCCATTTCCTATATTTATTAGACTGTTGGAGGAAACCCATGAGAAGGAAGAACATGCAAAAGGTAAAATATAGCTTTAGGTGAATTTTTTTGAAGTGCACACCTTTGCACTTTTCTCCAACGTACGGCTTTTCAAACACCCAGCGCTGAAAACCCCCAGACTGATATAAAGCCATCTCATGTCATCATTATTTGAGATTTTTTTTTTTTATGTTGTTACTTTTCTGGTTACAGCTTGTTAAAGTCAAAACTTTAAGTTGAAGGCTACATGTTCTCTCACAGACTAAGGTATAGCACTACCACTTAATTCTTGAACATTTGCTGTATTGGGAAATTTCTTTTGAAGTAGGAGAATCAAGCCAGAAATACAACATTTAGAACAAAAGACAGTAGCAGACACAGCAGACATGGAGAATCTATGCTGCATCTTGTTGAAGCCCCAACAAAATCCTCTGATTCATCAGTTTCTATGGTTAAACAATAAGAAGAAGAAGAAGAAGAAGAAGAAGAAGAATAGTAGTAATAACAATAATAGTAATAATAATAATAAATCTAGAATATGAAACCCTAATTGTTTAAACTGGGTTCAGGAATTTTATTCTGAGTTTCTAAACAGTAACTGACCAGGAAAACCATCAGAACTAAACTAGGCTCCAACTTCTGGCTCCGTCATTAACTATAGCTGAGTAAGACCTTAACCTTTAACCTTGGCATAAGTATACCTCCCTCATTATATAGTTACGGTTCTGTGTATAAGTCAAGTTTCATTTTTTTTTTTTTTTACCCTTCTTTCCTGAAATAATGCCTTGGCTTCTAATTGATAACTACAAAAAAACAAAAAAAAAAAAAAAAAAAACTTAGACACACTATACTCTATTTTAAGTAATAAAGATGCCATGAAATGAGCCTGAAGCCCGTACCTGGCAGGCCTCAGACCCACTCACTTACCTGTTGCCGGGCTCTTTGGCTGTGGTTTGTCCCGGGCCGCCGCTCCCCGTCTCCCTCCAGCAGTCATGTTACCACATAAAAGTATATCTGGTTAAAATCCACTCCTTTAAATCCAAATCAGCCTTCAACAGCTTCCGCGGGTGGACTCGCGTGTGTGTGACAGGCTCACAAATCTGTTCTCTCCTAATAAAGTGTACGGCTGGTCCTGAGGCTCGCAGGCGGGCTGTGTGTGTGTGTGTGTGTGTGTGTGTGTGTGTGTGTGTGTGTGTGTGTGTGTGTGTGTGTGTGTGTGTGTGTGTGTGTGTGTGTGTGTGTGCGTGCGCGCGCGCGCGTGCGTGCGGGGAAGAGTGAGCGCTCAGCAGACAAGGCGCTTCCATATGTGCGTCTGCTTTGCCCCCTGACGCCTTCAAGGACCGTCGGACATCTCAAAATCAATTAAGCACACGATGTTTTTTTTTTTTTTTTAAAGCACTCATTTCTGTGCTGGAGGAGGGAGCGCGTTTGTGTTTATTGCTGCCTTCAAGAGCTCCTCGTAGTTTATCCAACGCATTTAGAGTGTAAAAGGGTTACACCTCTAAGATAGCAGCCTATGACAGCCATTTTCTTGATCATTTATGTGTCCTAAGCTGTTGCAGCAATTCTTGGGTTGATCCCATTTGTTATACAGATTTGGTGCAAACTTTAACTATTTTTGACCATTTGCAAAATTAACAAAAATGGTCACAAATCCCTCCCAAATACTACATTAGGACACCAAAACCTTGAGGAACACCATGGAAAACTTCATGCTGTGATTTGGTGTCAAAAACTTTGGGCATTTAGAGATTTCTGTAAGAATTGCCGTTTTTTGGCGACTGGATGGGGGGCATTCTGTTCTGGAAACTGCTCAGAAACTCCGTTCCTACAGTTTCATGAGGCTGTGATTATCCTAGAGGTCACTACAGGTCATTTTATAAAGTGATGTCAAGTTTCCAAAAATGGTTTCACTACAATGAAATGCAGAGGCTAACATCATCACACATGAATGAAATGTGGTTCATTTAATTCACAAGAGTCTCAGTTTTCCAGTCAAACCTAATTTATGCAACTCCAAGACTGTTAAGGCCCCAGTCTGCAAAAATACACCATTTTAACATAGGCAAAACTAATCAATTTCTAGCGATTGATTTAATGAATGAATAAATACATAAACCATTAATAAATAAATAAATAAATAAATACTGAAATAAAATTCCAGAGCACATTCAGAAATCATTTCATTCTGCTATAGGAGGATGAAGATGTCCAGTGTCCTATATCCTAACGCCTGCGCTGAAGGTTTCTGATATTAATGATGCACATCTGGTAGACACTTAACAGGTGTGGATCATTAGCCAAAAACATTAGCTAATAAACCCAACAACAAATTGTCATCATTGCCAACCCAAATTTGTTTCAAATTCAGCCTTCAAAAATGTACAGAATGTGCCTCAGGGTTCACAGTTTGATGTTCCCACTGGCTTCCTCTGACGTATCACCACATTTTTTCGTAGATTCCCTTCACTGAAGCTCCATGGCTGCTAGGAGATAAACTAGCACAAAGCCTTGTTTTCAGGATTGACTTGGAAAAAATGCTCTTACAAAAAGCTATACAGGTAAACTCAGAGTAAAACATCTTCCACTCAAATTAGTTACAAGAGGAAAGGTCAGTGGGTTGTATGTCCATTTTTAAAGTGACTGACAATAGAACCGCATAATCTTTGGGTCATAACTCTGACTTGAGTATAATTGCAATATGGTGTTTAAGGTCATATTTGACCCTTTTCAGTCAGCTACTGACAGCCAGCTGCAGGACACTCAAACTCTACATCTCATCTTTATTTTGCAGCAGAGGAAAGTTATCGCCAAATAAACAGCTGGACCATAAACACATTTCAGATATTTAAATGAACACCGACTATCAGATCATGCACTGTTAAATATTACAGAGCTGCAGAACTTATTATATATTTTCTGCTGATGAGATTGAAGGAAAATGTTTTGAAAATTGCATTGACAGAACACAGGCACAGTGGGTCGAATCTACAATATTCAGAATACCCCACATCCTTTCAATATTTTCTTTCACTTGGTTCATAAAAATACACCTTTAATTTAAAACAGAATGGCACATAGATGGTCATTCAAGCTTCTACATAATCCTGGTATATATGACGTTTTAACAACCCTCCAATTAGCCCATGCCACTCCTGACACAGGCAGTGAAAAAGCAAATAAACAGATTATATTTGTTTTTATCAGCAAACAATGTGAGAGTTGTTGTTTTGCCTCAACATCAAATTCTTAAAGCAGGAATGTATTTTGACTTTAATGTACTGCAACAACAGGCAATTTTCTGTTCCAAAATTTCATACACAGGTTGGACTCTGTGTGTATGTGTTCTTCTCTTCTCATTCTTGAATTTAGGAGCAGCACGTCTTGTAGCCTGGTACAAAATCTGCACAACATTTTCATAACCAGACTCAAAAGGGATTCACAGCTGTCATTTTTCTTTTAACCATTTATGGAAACCCTCGTCGAGGTGCATGACCCTGTAATCTCCTGGGACTATTTGTTATATCCTTTATCCAGCACAGGGATGGTGTGCCTTGATTTGGATGAGCCTGACATGCTTTTATCAAAGAAAAATAAATGGCTCAGTCTGCAGGTCGACATGGCTTTCTGATGCAAACTGTTAATGGACGAGTGGAAGAAACTTAAGAAAGCGAGCCATATGAAGCATAAGAGTAATGACAAAAGCAAGAAAGGCACAAAGATCATAAGGATGTTAAAAAATGTAAGTGTCTTTGGAAATATGAGCAATTTCAGGATAAAATCTCACATATAGTTTAACACAAAAAAGGTAAAAAAATATATATATATAAAAACATACAAAATACACACATCTCAGCTTTTGTGTGCTGGTGTTCTTTTCAGATGGTTCGCAAACAGAAAAGCACGATGTGATGTGATATGGCATAGATGAGAAAAACTGTGATAACATTAAGACATCATATTCAGCACACATGCACAAGAAAATATATTTCATCAAAATCTGACACCTGTTCCACCCATTTTGGGATTTTGTAAATACAGCTTAACGACAACTGATGAAAATCTTTGATCCTCTCTGTAGAAAACAAAGTTCCCTTTGAAATAAAGAGATATAGTCAAATATTTGCTGCATTTCCACTGTTACATTTCATTCCATTTTATACATGAATATGAATGAGAATCACATGAAGCATCCAACAAAATATGGATAAAGTACATTAAAGATGTGTGAATTTCACATATCGAGTACATGTATCTGTGCGCTCAAATCTCTAGTCCAGCTTTTATCCTGAGCTCAGGCTCAAGCAGCTTGGTTGATATGGAAATAGACTGTTAAATCCTGAACGCTGCATTTGTACCCCAGCTGCACAGCGGCCAGAAATACGTTGCGATTGCATTTGGCACTGTCGAGGTGTGAATGCATGATGTGTATTTGTGTGTAAGCGTGGGAGTTGTTAAAAAAGCACCAGATCTGTCAACCTACATGGGGAAATAAAGGTAAGAAAATAGTAGGAATTGTAATAGCAGTTAATGTCAGGTGTGAATAATTTACTTTACAACATTGTACCTCTGAACAGTATTAAAAGGTATATATACATAACCATGTCTGTCTATCCTACTCTAATTTTTATCTCCTTCTACTCCCCTCTTGCTCTCTCTTTACCCATTCTCATGTTTTTTTCTGCTTCTGAACTTCACACAAGATCAGTGTGTGCGAAACGGTCAAGAATACAATCACATCATTTCTTTAATTACTCACAAATCCACTTTGTATCGGAGATGCACACCTGCTGTATACGGCTCATCACTGGTCCATTCCTGCAGGCTAAACGAGATCCAGGCACATTTGGCCCGAACAGACTCTTCCCATCTCTGCAGGTGCTCCAGCCCAAGAGTTTTAACCCATCAGTTCAACCTGAGCCAAAGTGTTTACAGCTATGTTACTGATTTAGGCCCCAGTAGATCTGTGATTTATTTCACCTTCATTGTAGGACTCGGCACATGGTTTGCGTTAAATGTTTCAGGAAATGTGTTGTTTGGCTGTAATTGTTCCAAATACAGTTTCTCCATTCACTGGGGCTTCCTCTCTGACAGTTTGCTGCAATGAGAAGCCAGACTGGAGTATCATGACAAGGGCCAGAATGAAAGAACCATAGCAGGGATTCTGCACGTTTAGCGTATTATCGACAAAATGTATATAATTCATGTTTCTGCTCATCTTTTCCCAAAGCAATAGGTCATATTTTGGAACTCAAGCATACAGATAGGTCCATAAGTGTTTGGACAGTAACACAATATTTATAATTTTGTCCTTGTACACCAACACAGTGGATTTGAAATGGAGTAACCAAGATGTAATTGAAGTGCAGACTTTCAACTTTAATTTAAAGGGTTGAACTAAAATATTCCTTTTGACCATTTAGGAACAACAGCCAGTTTTATCAGCATTTTCAAAGACTTAAAAGTCAATGGACAAACTATACAGCACCAGTCAAAAGTTTGGACATACCCTTTAATTTATTGTTTTTGCTTTATTTTTAGTTTAGTTTTCGACATTGTAGATTAATACTGAAGACATCAAAACTACGAAAGGGCACATATGGAATTATGTAGTAAACAAAAAAGTCTTTAACAAACCGCACTATATTTTATATTTAAGATTCTTCGATGACAGCTTTGCTCTCTCGTGGCATTCTCTCAGTCAGCTTCATGAGGTGTGTGCAGACTTTTGACTGGGAGTGTACATAACATAACATAACATAACATAACATAACATAACATAACATAACATAACATAACATAACATAACATAACATAACATAACATAGATGTTGTCCTCCAGGCCTTTTGGTGTTGCTGAACTTGCCAGTGTGTTCCTTCTTTTTCAGGATATACCAAACCTTTGATACACCACAATCACACCTTGATTACTCCATTTCAAATCCACTGTGGTGGCGTACAATGGCAAAATTATTGTGTCACTGTCCAAATACTTATGGACCTAACTATAATTTACCTTTTATCCAGCCATTTGTTTCCATTCATTGCACGATGACATGAAAATGAACTTTCAGAGACTTCAAACTTTTCTCACACCAGTATTCATCACCGTACAAAACAAAGCGCAGGAAGGGTGAAAGCATGATTCATCTGCAAATAAGGATGGAAACATTTGCCATGCATGTTTCATATTTTCTTAATTACATTTTTTTTCCCTGTACTACCTTCTGTTTTATTGTTGAATATATAAAAACACAGAAAATGAGCCTATGACAATTAGACAGTGGGTGTCTGACTGTGTTCCCACAGCGTTTGGCTCACTTTCAGGATAGTACGAGGTTCATCAAACGAATGATGTGTTTTTTGGCCAGCACAAGCTTTTGGCAGTTTAAGCCATAAGCAGGACCAGCAATGGGCAAAAATCACAGTTCCTGCTATACTGTACCTAAGCACAGTGTTTTATGATAAAAACACCAACCGAAGACACAGTGTGGTGTGAACACCTACTATAGCACAGTTGATGCTGATAGGCCTACATTATTTTTCTCTGCATAGATCGCATGGATAATAAATGAGGCTAACTCCACACATCACTAAATTATTCTTCTTTTTACCAAGTGTCTGGGTATTGAGCCCTGTATGGATAGCCTCCTATCATTTACCGTCCTCCAGGTAAGTCAGGTACAGAACAGCTGCCCAGTACAACCAGTGTGTATCGAGGGATGCAAGAGTGCCGTTCCCTCACAACCCCCCTCCTGCAGGGCTCAACGAGTGACCCTCAGTTCACAAGCCCACTGCATATACTGCGTCCGTGAGTACGCAAGGGTCCATAAATTTTGTCATTACTCATGACTGTGAGGGTGTGCACGGTTGGACCTGTCCATGAGAAGCCCAAAATTTGTGCCTCTACGTTACTGCCAGAGGACCAACTGCGATCTACTGTACATGTGGAGCATGTCTACCCAGTGGACTCCAGAAAGTAAAGACAACTACTACCTGTCTGTGTTTGCATCCGCTCAGGAGTATAGAGAATGCAAAGTTACATTGTGCATCTTCTGAGGATCATAAACAAACTCCATCTCACTTATCCCTCTCGTTTGTTGAAGACTGCCACAGCAGATCACGTAATTGAGCTGAGGAAAAAAATTATTACAAAATACATTTTTTTCTCACTTCCTATGTAGAAAAGAACTGAGGGCCACATGTGAAGTAGCTAATAAAATAGCCACCAGACAGCAAGGGTGGCGGCTGTCAGAAGAAACTCCATAACATTCTGTGACCTTTGCATTTTCTATAGACAGAGCACAACATGTCGCGCTCTAAAACACACACTCACCGAGGACAAACGATTCCACCAAAATGTTCCTGGTAGTATTTAGGGGGCAGGGGCTACTACAGGAACGTCCTCTCGCTCGGCCCTCTCAACCAGGGTTGCCAAGTCCGGGTTTTTTCCGCCAAATTGGGCTACTTTTTAAGTGTTGCCGCGGGTAACAAATTTTGTCAGTCGGTTTGGCTTGGGCAGACCTGTGGCATACAGATGATGAATAATGCCTATGAATAAAGATTCATATTTTGAATGACTAATGAAATCTGCTGCCACGAGTTTGAGCCCACCAGAGAGATGCTGGCCTTGTTCAATACAGTTCTGTACGACAGGGACCAGGGCGAGGGATCTCAACATGTCTAAAAAGAAACTTGACAACGCTGTAAATAGTTCAAGTTCATGGACTTTTTCCCGTTCTTTTTTATGTTGGAGACAGCCAGCAGTTTAACAGGTGAGCTGAAATGATTTTCAATTGCCTTTGCCTGGGAAATTGCCTTTAATGTTTATGATGTTATTTTATAGATATTATAGTGCATTTCGCAATTATAGCAATGCTGTTGGACTTTAAAAGCAACATATATGGATTTTTATGGGCATATTTTGAGTTCTGGTATTGGGCTGATTTTTGGGCCGTTTTTATACCCGGTTGGGCGGGTTTGGGGCTGGTTTTGAGTTGCTGTTGCGCGACCATGACCGGGGCATCAAAATGCGTGTTGTTAAAAAAGCCTGTTGTTAGCGTTAGCACGTCCGCTAAAGCTAACGTTAGCGCCCCTAAAAATGCCGGCTAAAAAGTGTGTTGTTAACGTTAGCTAGCATGTTAACGTTAGCTTGGTAGTGTTGGCCGTGTTGCTAGGGGCACCTGCTTTCTGTTGACATCACATGGCGCCGTGAGTAAACCCAGGAGTTTTTTTCGGGGCCGCTCAGAGTCCCTACCCCGAGGCAGGGCCGTTTTTTAGCCCCTGTAAAGGTTCCTGAACTCTCTCCTTTGGGGTAGTTCCGGTGGTGGAGACACGCGACAACGGCCACGGCCCCGTAAAATTAGTTCCTGCAGTGGAAATGGGCCTTTTGTATTGCTTGAAGGTCAACAGTGCCCATCAGATGCCCTGCTTCACGTTGACTGAGGCTGGACTCAGCAGAGGACGCTGAGTGTTTTGATGGTATTTATGTGTAGGTTTGGTTCAGCTGCAGGTGTGGAGAGCAAAATGACTGCGCATTGTGTTGAGCAGGACATTTGCACACATGCACATATATACCATCAAAACGCTCCAGCCATACCCAGTTTGAAGCAAACTGATGGGTAGTTTTGAAGTGATGACTGACGGAAGCCAAGGAGACCTTCATACAACACAAAGTCACTGGAGAGTCAGCGGGCTGGATGGCTGAAATGCGTCTCTGTTGTCTTGCTCAGGACACTTCAGGGGTTTGAACCTCCTCATCTTTGCACCTACGGTCTGCAGAGACTCCCATTCAGTGTAAAATTCACCCCACATGGTTTTAGCATTACATTATTGTTATGCAAGAAATAAATAAATAAATATTCTGTGCAAAAGTAAAATATTTCTCATCGCTTATTCAATTAGACATAGTAAACATATATTTATGTCCCACCAGATAACCTCTGGACGCCCGTGGATGACTTACATTCCAGTCTCGTTATCACTGATGTTGTCAGTACCTCATCGGCGAGTCTCCACCATGAACCTCACACAACATAAATCCTAACATATGTTCTTTGGCTGTGGCTTGGAGAGACACTAAACTTAAAAGAATATTGTAAATGTATGATGCATTTAACACTATCAATGTCAGTGTCAGGAAAATATATCAAATGGATTGTTCTCAAGCATCCTGCCAATTCAGCAGTGAGAGACTTGCAGTTACACCATTTCAAGCTGTATTACTACACACTCAAACAGATTCAACTCATTTAACACATTACTCAGCCAATGCTCATTTTGAACTCACTGAGATGAAAGATAAAGATCATTATTGAGGCACCCGCCATCTCTTTTGATCATGCTCACTGTTAATGTGTTCATTTAGCTAATTCCATCAATGTGTTTATTAATGTTTTTATCTTTATGCTTCTCATTGTATCAACCCTTGGCAAATGTTGCTTTCCTTGTTTTTACATGTTCCAGTGAATCACATTTTGAACCATTTTTATCAGGTCCACCTGTACAATCTAATGCAGTTTGGTGCAACAGATCTGCCATAAATTCAACCTTTTAAGAGAGTTTATAATGTTCAGTTTTTGTTGACATTGTGGAGAATGTGTCATTTTAATTCTATGTTTATTATTGAGGTTGGAGTTTGCAGAGGTCTTGTACTGGACTACATTATATTGAGAGGTGTTTCTAATTTTTTGTCCTCCCTATTTATATTAGATGAGGGGGATAGAAAAGTGGAAACAGCTCTCAATAAAATGCAGTCCATTCCAACAGCACCACTAACTATGAGCTCAATGCCAAAAACAGAATTGAATGAACACCTCTATTACTGTGACAAAAAGAAAAGCTGAGCATTACAGGCATCATAAAAGGGAAACTTTATGGCAGAACACTGTATTGGATTGTATTAGATTGTGCAGGTGGACCTAATCAAGTGGGCAATGAGTGTATATTCCCCTCATTGTAATACTGAGGCTCCAGATCTGCTCTCAGTGGCTGATCTTGCTCTGAACAGACCCCAGAAATCAGATTTACAACTTAAATTGTCTGGCCGCACAGCTCTGGCGACCCGCACATACATAAATCATGGAATTGAACACTTTCTGAAATAAATTTAACCGGAAAACTGCTTTTCATTGTACATCCTGATTAAATGTTGCTTTTAGGTTAAGAGCCTCTCGCTAGAACTTTTGGTGTTTCTGAGAAAACCGAGAATGAGAGACCACAGCTTGGTTTTAAATATTCCCTGTAAATCAAAGCAAAGGAGTAGGCTAACCAGTCAGGAAAGTCCAAAAAAATGTCTTTGATAAGTGTGATGTGTGGATCAGAGGGCTCTGCTGAACATAAAACTGTGGGGTTTAAAGGCGGTTCTCTTATCTGCTGTAGTAAGCACCTGATGCTCACACAGGCTGATATGTTTAACATTTGTATGATATGCAAACACATGACACAGACAAATCTTTTTTATAGAGGCTCATTCACTCACTCAGCTTGGCCTGCTTATTCCCACTCAGGGTCACAGGCGTCTGGATCGCATCCCAGCATGCTCTGGTTGAAAGGCCAGGACAGGTGGCCCGTTCACCACAGGTCACAGACATGCAGAGTCCTCCAGGGAGGGGCTGAGACGTGATTGTCGTGGCCATGAATTCAGGAAGGCCGGTGGTCTTGAAATGAGAGTCTGGCCTCCGGTTCTTGAGCCAGTCCTTCCTTCATAAACAACAACATTCTGATGCTTCCTGCACACAAAGGTTATTACAGTTAACTAAAACCTAAAACTGGGTGTGGGGGGAAAAACATTTTAGTTAACTTAAATAATATAAAAACTAAACTAAAACAAAAATTAAAATAAAAATAAAAAGTAAAGAAGAATACAAAACTATAATAACTCTGCTCTACAGCAGTCTAAATAACTTCAGGCTACCATTTTTAACTATAACAAAACAACACTGGACCATTATTTTAGTGAAGGCCATTAAATCCCATAACGTGACTCAGTGTAGCTCTTTGAGAATTTACCCAAAATAGAAAATATGACGCCTCCAGTTTCATTGAAATCAGGCAGAGATGACCCCAGTGTGTGCGACTCTTCTCCAGAACCAGAGCTTTACGGTATGAGATGTCATTATTTTGTCATTATTTTCTCGCTTGTGGTGTATAAAAATCTCATATGTACATCGCTTTGGATAAAAGCGTCTGCCAAATGTGAATTGTAATTGTAACTGTAAATGGACGTTTTTCACAGCATAGCCATTTTGACATGAATAGCAGAATAAACTCAGGTGTTACCAATGGTATTGTAATGGAATGCAACCTTAATTAATGAACTGAACTGAATTTGACACCAACCGTCTCTCAAAAGCTCCTTCCTTCTGTGGTGGCTATGAGCAGAAATGCAACAGAGCACACTTCAGACGTGATGTTCGGCGTGGTCAAAGATGCAATTCTGTTCTGACACAGATTTAGGGCAGGGGTGTCGAGCCATGTGCCATGCAGGGCTAACCCCAGCAGGGGATTTCACTGATGACCTCACCTTCAAGCAAAGAGGAGGAAGTAATCAGTGAAATCCCCTGGTGGAGGTTTTAGTTGGAATGAAACCTTGCAGCCTCCTGGTCCTCCATGGCACATGGTTCAACACCCCTGATTAAGGGTTATGGCATCATCCTTTGAGACCAAGATTGAACCTTACCATAACCGTGAACCCACAGAACCACTACAAACAATAACAGCTTCTCTTAACTTCTTTGAGAGCATATCGTATAATGGCAATCATATGCTGTAATGCAAACTAAGTCCTTGCAGCTGACCTGATGTTGCTTCCGCTCCCAGAACAAAGGATACAGCAACATTTGGACCTGATTTTAAAAGACTCAAGTAATGATCTTCCAAAAGAAGCCAGGTCTGAGCAAACCAAGCACAAATTCACTGTGGTAAACATCAGACCCCACACTGTTTTATCACTACAGTCAAAGGCGGTGTCTCGGTTAACTATTGCATGGCAGCGAATGCACAGAAAGAGCAGGAATGCAGAGCATTTTGGACAGCCAGGTCCATCACAATCAGGTCTAAAATCTCACAACATCTCAGTGCAATTGCATTAAAGGGATGTGAATTGTGAATAACGGGCACCAGTCAGTCAAGATGAGTACGCAATTTGGGTGAACCATCCAGAACAAAACCTGGTCATTAGCTCCTTCGATCATAAAACGAGTTAAAACTAACTCTGTGCTAATGCTTTCCAGATGGGAGGGTTTTGGCAAACGATATCACAGGTGTTAAGTGTTTTCTCTGACAGAATCTTGAGACAACACTGCTTATTGAGAAGGTAAATAGAGAAGAGAAGAGAAGTCATTTTTTTAGAGTCTTGGATAATATCATGACAAGTGAGTAGTGAGATTAATAGGCTGGGTAAAGACAACTTCAAATTTAATGGTGATTGAATTGCTATTGTAAATGTGTGTAATTAAAAGTGTATGGATGTGTCATAAAAAAAAAATTGAGAAGTGGATAAATCCTGATGATAAATATTTTAATAACTGAAGATAATGAGACCTGATGAGATAAGGCTGATAATCTGTGGTGATTTTGAACAGCATTGCTCTTTTTTTCCTTTATGTATTTGGACTATTTCTTTGTGTCAAAAAGACAGATACAGATGCATATACAGAAACAGACAAACTCTCACTGATTCAATCTCTCTCTCTCTCTCTCTCTCTCTCTCTCTCTCTCTCTCTCTCTCTCTCTCTCTCTCTCTCTCTCTCACAGACACACACAGTAGTCTTGAAATGGGTGTTTATCATTATGTAAGCCTATATATTTTGGATTATGCTGTTTGATTGTATTTAGATGCTTTTGGCAACTCCAGAGAGAGAGAGAGAGAGAGAGAGAGAGAGAGAGAGAGAGAGAGAGAGAGAGAGAGAGAGAGAGAGAGAGAGAGAGAGAGAGAGAGAGAGAGAGAGAGCAGAGACTATGAAAATTATTCCTCTCCCACAAGTAGATGAAAATAATGAATTCAGATATTTTCAAAAGTGGAAAAATATTTACCCCAAACAAAAAAGTCCACTCAAAGAAAATGACTGTCTAAATACAGACAGAGTGACCATGAAGCTGCTGTCGAGACTGGACATCACAAGGATGAATGGCACAAAGAAACAAAGAAACAAAAGTGTCTGTGTCCAGAAATCCACTTTTTAAATAACATCCAAAAATAATAAAATACAAGGATACAAGGATACAAGGAAGTTTATTGGTCATTATACAATAGATTGTATAATGAAATTAAAATGTGGTTCCCTCTTGATTGATTAATTGATTGTATAAAATAATAAAATTATTAAACATGGAGGAGTGCAGATGGTGCATTAAGTAGTCTCACAGCCTGAGGGAAGAAGCTGCTCTGTAGTCTGGTGGTACAGTAGCGGATACTTCTGTATCTTTTGCCTGACGGCAGCAGGGTGGACAGGCTGTGGCTGGGGTGGGTGTTGTCTTTTAGCATCCTTCTTCCTCACATTCAATAAATTAATTTAAACTTTCTCAACATCACAAACGACAAGCGACTTGCAGCCGTTGTTGGTCGAGTCAGTCTCACCTGCTTCCTTTGTTTGTTATCTTTAACTTTATTTAAGAATAAGAATATTTGCTTTGGCAACATGTTTCTTTTCTTTTTTTTTTTTTTCAAACGTCAATGCCAATAAAGTTTCAAATTAAGTGAATTGAGAGAGAGAGAGAGAGAGAGAGAGAGAGAGAGAGAGAGAGAGAGAGAGAGAGAAACATACACACACTGTGATGGGCCCTCACACCTGGAGAAACAGCGCCCTCTTGTGTCCCTGTCAGCCGCAACAGCTGTCAGTCTTGCTAAATCATGCAGCTAGCATCGGGGCTAGCACCGTCCATTTTGTTTAGCTGGCCCAGCTACCTCACCGACTGTGTAGCAGAGATGGATGAGGGTGACGAGCCGGGGTTAGTTCTCTCTCACAACACTTCCTCAGGGTCCAAATCGGGCGGTGACAAGATGTTTTCTCTCAAGAAGTGGAATGCCGTAGCGATGTGGAGCTGGGACGTTGAGTGCGACACTTGTGCCATCTGTAGGGTGCAAGTGATGGGTGAGTCCGGCGAGCTAGCCCGGCTAACGGAGCTAGCATGGCTAACGCTGGCATTTAAAACCCAAGTGTCGACATGACGGCGTTGTAACATATTCTCTTTAACTTACAGACGCTTGTCTCCGATGCCAGGCTGAAAATAAACAAGAGGACTGTGTTGGTAAGACCCTGTCAGTGATAAAATAACTAACAACGTCCGGCTGGTTGTGCTTGCTACATCACCGTTTAGCGTTAAAAGTCAGCTCAGCGTTTTGTCGGTGCTGTCACGGTGACTGAGGTCCAAGAGAGATTATTATTATTATCTTTAACTTGTCAGCTTCCACTATCCCAGTTTGTCAGCTGGATTTAACTGGCATGTGTATAGGAAGCGATGGTGTCATAGTGTTGTTTTGAATGCTAGAAAGCGTATTACGTTCCTAATTAGGCTAAAGTAGAGCTAGCTAACGTTACGGAACATAGTATGGAGAAGAAGCCTACTTAACAGATTAACTTGGATGAAGATGAGACTGGGATCAGGAATGCAATACGGACTGCAGACAGTAACACAACTAATTAAAAAGGAAGGGCACAAGGAGGGTAACACGGGGTAAAAGGAGCACCCAGCGTTAGATGTGCAGGCAAGCCGGTGTGTGCACTTTTAAATTCAATAACTGGCTGTGTCTATGCAGTGTGTGCAAAATATACAGTTACCATGTCTGTCAACATGAATAGATTTGCAGGTGTGCAAGAGACTGTGTGTTCATATAGTGAGGCATCCATATGGACATAGATGCTTGAAGAGGTGCTTATGTGTACTGTAGGGGTGCATGATGTGGGCAAAATTGAATACCTCCATATTGATGCTAGATAAGCAATAATATGACATATGATATGACTATGAGCTCACACTTAGTTGCAGTGCAAATTGAGCATTCTTCAGAAAAAAAAAAAAAAAAACATGCATAACGATAGAAAATGGACGTAGAAAATGTAGTTTCTTCACAAAATATTTTAGTGATCAGTACACACCAATCACTGTCTTAGTCTAACCCTAAACTTGATATTGTCCTTACCTTTTCCTTTTGAAATGTTAATGTCAGACATGTTCATATCCAGATAGCAATACAACAGTGATACCAATATGTTAACAATATATCGTTCAGCCCTAGTGCACTGTATCTATACTTTAATCAAAATATGTGCAGGGAACTATATTCAGGTACTGCCCTGCCCGCTGTCCTCGTTGATAATTAATTCCACAGTGTTTTCAGCTACTTAAAAAAACAACAACCGTTGTGATGTGATTTTGACACATAATTTGTGAAAACTTCTGCTTCCTTTCTTTGAGATGGAATCAGCTTTAGGAGATGTCTTGGAAGTTATTGTCGGTATTATTCTTGCTCATTGTTAAAAAGTTTGAAGTTGTAAATAATCACTGTCTTATTTATTCTTTCTCTCTCTCTCCCTCTCTCTCTCTCTCATGCAGTGGTATGGGGAGAGTGCAACCACTCCTTCCATAACTGCTGCATGTCCCTTTGGGTGAAGCAGAACAATCGCTGTCCCCTATGCCAGCAGGACTGGGTTGTTCAGAGAATCGGCAAATAAGCTCCGCTCGCAGGCTGTTTGATTCTCCCTCCCACTGCCTGAACGCACCTCAGAGTGGTGGCAGACTCGACAGCGATCACTGCAGTCCCCTTTTGCATAGGCACCGACATCTACTGCTCTCCTTGTGAGCGCGAGTGCATGCTGTCATCCCTGATGTCCAAGGGGGGACAATGGACAAAATTGAAGTCCTGCTGACTCGATGGTCACTGATTGGCTGATCTGGCCTGAGTGGATGGAGGGCTCTGAGGAGTGGGACTCATCTTGTTGCAGTGCTTGGTTGTATCTTAGCTTTACATTGTTTTTTCTTGTGTTCAACACATATTAAATATATGTCTGTCTTTTTAACAATAAAGAATTGTGTATAGATCTAAAGCTATGTACACTGTGTTCATCTTTTATACTTGCTGTTTGATTAAGTTGCCAAGTAATTCTTCTAAACAAGTACAGATACTGTGCTGTTTCCATTTAGATTCAGGTAAAAATTAGGTGTGGGTGTGAAATATGGTGTGCATTGGCTTGACTAACCGAACTGAGGGAATCAGAGGTGGTGGTTACCCCAGGGCCGTTTTCTAAACAGGTGGGCTGCTTTCCAGTGGTTTTTATTGATCATATTAGAGGAGGACATCTAAAGAAACATATTCTAATTTTGCCCTTTACTCCACAACAATCCCTTGACCTTAACACCAGCTCTGTCACATGTACATACACTTGATATGTTCTTATTTTTGTCAAATTGGGCACCTTACAGCAGGCAGATTTCTATATCATCATGTAAGATGTACTTCATTGATCTCAGCCAAGTTATCCTTTAGTTCTGTGCTTTTGGTTTACGCTGTGTTGATTTTAGTCCATTTTTTAAAACAAATGCAATGTTACCCACAGTGTACCACACATATACACTGATTATGCACAGTATTTTGTTGCATATTTTGTATATTGAATTATCCATACATTTCAGTGTGTTGTAAGTATTTGTAGAGGGAATCTGAGAAAAAATATAATCCATAATGGGCACAGGTAACCCAACATTGTGCTCTATACTTCTGGAGCACAGTATACCCTCCACCCCAAAATGTGAATATTTACTGGTGGGACCTGGTATAAGAAGAACCTCTGTGTGCTGACAGTGTCGCTCTGCCAGTAAGTTGTCTGACTGACATTAGGCTGGACTGGTCTAAATTGGGTCTTACTTGATGCTGAACGAAGTCTGAAAAAAAGTGTGTTAAAGGCAGAACAATCAAATGAGGTGAATACTTTTCTCAGCATGGAGTTAATTGCTTTCATGCTGATACAGAAGACTAAATTGTTATTAGGGACAACAGCTGTTTCTGTGTGGCAGTCACAGTCAGGGTGAGGCTGAGGTGATGCAGTTAGTAATAGAGGTTAAGCACTCCCTGCCCTCAACATCTGCCGGAGAATTTCCCTTGAAAGGGCCAGTTAAAGAGATACTTCACCCTGGTTTTAACATCTACAGTCACTGGAACAAATACTGTATACCTGTACGGATTCATAGTCAGCCACCTATACTCGCAGTCTCACCAACTTCAAGTCATAACTTTTTGTATTTCTGCAGTTTGAGAAGTCATACTTGTCAAACATGTAAGTCCCATGTAATTGTCAAGGTGTAGCAACAATATTCCACTGTATTTTCCCCCATTTTCAAGAAGCAATGCCCAATATACTCAAGGACAGTTAATGTTAGAGGTTTATTGTGCATGCTGATGCTGAGGACAGTAAAGATGGAAATAGTGCAGGGTTATTTAAGTAAAACAAAGCACAGTGTCCTTGGCAGCCCACAGTTTTCAGTATATAGTGTGCAGCTACCTTGTTCAGTAAATTAGTAAAGTCGTCATTCTTCATTATCCCTTCATTATCATAGTATGCAATGAGAGGCCATCAGTGTGCTATGTGCCGAATGTTTGATGTTTTAAACTGGACATTGTCCTCACAATTGCTTTTTAATCTCTCACAGTCACATCAAGGTGTAATCAACCATAATATGTTAAGACAAGCCTTTGCCACTTCACTGTTTCATGTTGGCTGCCCAATTACGGCACACAGGAACTTTGCATTCTCTAAATATAGACAACTCTAAAGCCTCTTAAGTTCAAACCACATAAGTTGCTTTCCCTGAGAACTGTCTACGCATAAGAGCACAAAGTCACTTACCTAAGAACAAATCCCTGTGGACAAGTACAGAATGACGCCTTTAATTCCCAAGGAGACACAACGCGAGACGTGGAAGATGTTGAGGCAGCGGCTCAGGTGATTGAGGTGCTCAGCTGTGCCTGGGACCTGGAGGAGTGGACCAGTTTCAGCCTCTAAGGCCCAGCTTCTTGCAGATATTATGGGCACATTTATGGACAACTCAGGATATATCAAACATGGGTGACTTGGCAGGACTAGATAATCTGGTGGCCAACACTGCCTACCTAAGGGCTCAGCAGGTAAATCACAAGGAGGTACGGAAACAGAGGCGCCTGTCACTGCCCAAACTAGAGAGGTCCTCCACTCTCAGGGCAGCTGTAAAGAGAGACTACGCATCACTCTGTGAGCTCCAGCCGATTGGGAGGAAGTTGTTCTGGCAGTTTCTCCTAGCCTCCAACCAGCAGTATGCAGCAGCTGCTGAGTTCCTTGAGGAACTGAACATCTGGGACCTGGCTGAAGATGAAGCAAAGGAAGAAGCCAAACAGAGCATCATTGCTAAGTTCTGTAAAGCTGGCTCCAGCAGCTTTCTCTCCTATCTTACTGGAGAGGCAGCGGAAAGATGCCAGGCTGTATCAGAAAAAGACTTTGAGGAGGTGATGATGGGTAAGGTAAGAAAGGCCACCAGGGACTTCCTGAAACGAAAGCCTTTCTCAGAATACCAAAAAAGTCCCTTCTTTGATAAGTTCTTACAGTGGAAGGAGTATGAGAACCAGAGGATCACTGACAGATACTTTTATGAGTTCAGGACATTGGGAAGAGGTGGCTTTGGTGAGGTAGGTGCCAGATATCCCAGCATTTGACTTAAAATAAAATAATTCATTGATATAACAACTAAAATGTACAGGTCAGATAGCTATTTAGGAAACAGCTTTTTTAAAGCTGTTCCAGAAAGTTCCAAATACATAGTCAAGGATGGGAAAGTATCAACAAATAATGAAGGTTGTAGAACCAGTTAACAAATTAAAAATATACTGTCATGTCTCCAGGTCTGTGCTGTGCAGGTGAAGCACACAGGCAAGATGTACGCCTGCAAGAAGCTGGACAAGAGACGCTTGAAGAAGAAAAGTGGAGAAAGGATGGCACTTCTAGAGAAGCAGATCCTTGAAAAGGTTAACAGCCTCTTCATTGTAAACCTGGTTTATGCCTATGACAACAAGACCCACCTGTGCCTGGTCATGAGCCTCATGACTGGAGGAGACCTCAAGTTCCACATCTATGAGCTTGGGCCCAGGGGAATGCGTATGGAGCGTGTTATTTACTACACCGCCCAGATCACCACTGGCATCCTCCACTTGCACTCGATGGACATAGTGTACCGGGACATGAAGCCTGAGAACGTACTGCTGGACAGCCAAGGTCAGTGCCGGCTGTCAGATCTTGGACTGGCTGTGGTGTTGCCAAAAGGCAAAACAATCTTCCAGAAGGTTAGTGTGGCTCTCTGTTCCCAGATTAGCCTAAACTGTACACTGAGAGACAATTATACTACAAAGTCACCAGTGAAGCCTTTGTGTATGTGCTTATAAAGAATGGAGTGCATGTCCTCTCCATACTTGCACATTTCTATGTAACCATTGCTAAGGCACATTTAAGGCTCTATAAGTTTAAGTGTTCACCAAATGGCATATTTCATATATATGGTGTTGCACATACAGACACCACTGTGGTCATTATTCTCCATACCATACCTTAAATGCCTCCGTGCAAAATGATGTTTTCAATGTCACTTTTTATTTGCATGTGTGACACAATCACCTCTTTACTGATACAATTAACAACTGATTTCTCTTTAACATAAGGTCATATTTGGCAGCACACCACTAAAAGTAGCTTACCGGGAGGAGATATGGACATTAGGCCCTCTTGACAGACAACACAAGAGATTGTAACCCAGTGTCACCCAAATTAATCTTATTAAAAGGTGCCTGTCCTCATCCTCGGCTGGACGTTGCCTGGGTTAAGCAGCATATGGTAAATTGCCCAGAGCCTGTTAGCATTAGCAAACTAATCACTGTATTACTAAAACCAGATATGGCTTTGACATATCAGGAGATTCACAGCAGGCCTGCACCCAAGGAAAAGGGATACAGGTCGGGCAGTACAATCTTGTTTGTAGGCTGACAGGCCTGATAGAGGGCGAGTACAGCTTGACCAGAGGCTTGTTCCCTCTCCTGTGCCCTAACCTTCTTAGTTTACATACATTTCTTTATGTGCCTTGAACATCTACTGCCAGGTTTAACAATTTGATTTCACATTTTGCTCATGTGGAAGCTGGTCAAGAATATTTCTTATTGATAATAAGAATGAACTTGAATTTTAAGTGGATGAATACTAGTAAATTAGATTATTCTGACCAGTTTCAAAAAGGTTAAGAATTCCCCTCCTGTTTTGATAAAATGAAGTGTTGCATAGATTTCATCCAAAACTGAATGCATTTGTAATAATTTGATTGCATAATAAAATAGGTCAGAATGCTGCATTTTTAAAATACTACAGGCATACATACCTGCCCCTTGTTTACCATCACCTTCGTCTTTCAGTGTCAAAGCTATCTACTTTTTCTCTATCCAGTTTAAATATGAAGAGGCAGAGCAAAATAGATAAAACACAGGTCAAAAATAGCAGGGTGTGTACTTGCCTCAGGTCATGCGCTCCCATCCATTTTTAGAGCACAAGTTATCCAAACCTAAACCTAAACCTATATTTTGTATTTTGACTAGCTATTCACAATCTTATCCATGCACTTTTTAAATGTTTTGCTGTTTCCACTTGACAGGCTATCAAATTCCAAGAATTATTTTGAAGGTGCTGTACCCCTGAAATGCAGGGATGGCTTGTGTCTATCTATATTCTGCCTGATCCTTCTCTCCCTCCTTTTCATCTTCCCCCCTCTCCCTCCCATGTGTCTCCAGGCTGGTACAACTGGTTACATGGCTCCTGAGATTCTGAGGCAGGAGTATTACCGCACGTCTGTGGACTGGTGGGCTCTCGGCTGCAGCATCTATGAGATGGTGGCTGCCCGGTTACCTTTTAGGGACTTCAGAGAGAAGGTGCAGGAGGATGAGGTGACTCGCCGCACCCTGGAGGACGAGTGCAAGTTTGAACACAGAAGCTTTGATGCTCCCACCAAGGATATCATCAGCCTCTTCCTCAAGAAGAAGATTGAGCAACGCCTCGGGTGCCAGTGAGTAAAAAGCATGCAATTTCTCAAACATTAGGCTGTCACATGAGGTTAAGAGTTGGAAACGGTGTCACAGTCAGGCACAAGGTCAGGTTAGAGCACAGATTCTTCACCATATCAGAAAATGTGTCATGCCCCCTCGACCTATTAAAACACTGTCTGCCTTGGTATTTTGGGACTCCTCAAGAAACAAGCAGTGGTGTAAAAAGTGCTCAAATCAATACTTATATAAAAGTAGCAATACAAAAATGTAAAAATATTCCAAGTATTAGCAGTAAAATGTACTTCATCACTACATCAAATTGTTGAGGCACTAACCCATAAGCAGCATTTTAATGTTGTCGACAGTCTGGTCCAGGTGGTTCTGGGTCTAAACTACTCCATATACTGTTTGTTAGGTTGATTAAACCCTAACAATGTGTTAGCTTTCATGAGCTTATCTTATGTTTTGCATGCAAAACCTTTCTCTGCAAACTAACTAGTAACTACAGCTCTCAGATTAATGCTGTCCCTCTGAAATGTAGTGGAAAATATGAAATCTCCTAAACTGGAAGTACCTCAAAACTGTACCAATACCTCAAAATTGTACTTTATTGCAGTTGAGTAAATGTTCTTTGTTACCTCTGCCTCTTAAAAAGACTAATATATAACGTTCAGAGAATGGGGGTCACAGAAATTTTTATCTTGCAGCTGAACAAAGCCAAAGCACCAAGCTCCTGCCAGCACAAGGGGGAGCTGAATGTCTACGAAAAAGATCAGTTTCATTGTCTTTTTAATACAGCACATTTGGCATAACTTACAGTGTCTCCTTCATAATCCACAGACAGAACCTTTATAGGAATTTCTCTACATGTATCATTATCAAATAGGTTGTGAACATTTCTGGTGCTGCTTTTTTATGTCTGTACGATGCATAACTTTGCAGGGTTTCAATCAAAAGGCATTCTTTTGTTTTACACCAGCTGACACTGGATCAGAAGAAAACACAATAGAAAGAGTCACCCCAGTTAAATGCATTTGTCATCCACAGAATAATTACACATTTGTTTCTCTTTCTCTGTCTTTGCATCAGTGATGATGACCCGCGGGAGCACAAGTTTTTCCAGAATATAAATTTCCATCGCCTTGAGGCCGGGCTGGTGGAGCCCCCCTGGGTGCCCCGGTCTGATGTGGTCTACGCCAAGGACACAGATGAGTTCAGGGACATGTCTGAGGTCAAGGATGTCGAACTCGATGCCAAGGATGAGAAATTCTTCAAAGAGTTCAGCACAGGGGTTGTCTCGATCCCGTGGCAAAGGGAGATGATTGACAGTGGAATGTTTGATGAGCTGAATGAAGACTGTGAGGCTGAGAGGAAATCCAGGTCATGCGTCATTTTGTAAAAGTCTTTTATCTGGTCACATCTAGGTCACATCCACAGCATCGAGATCCAGGCAAAAAAAAAAAAAAAAAGAAGAAGAAAAAAGCAGTCAAATTCATACTGAATACTTGAAAAATCATGCAGAGCCCTTAATTTAATTCATCTTACAAATGCAAAGTGCCTGGCAAAATAAATCTAAATCCAGTACCCTGAACAGTACCCTGTTCACATATTTTGAAACCAGTGGCTTGCCTTTTTACCTCAGTCTGATGCATTTCCTGACTAAAGAATAATCATTTTATTAATAACTAATAATAGACCCAGAGCGCTCACAGGGAAATTAAGGGCACATGAAGCCAAAAATAATAGGACAGCCCTCTCAGTTTTGTAGTTTTCAGAATCATGCGTGGATGGAAACACACGCTGACATTGTACTGCAGTTGCTTCTTTCCAGTTTGTCCTCTATTCCTGGTGAGACAGCGTATCCCAGTGTATTCATAGTTTCCATTACATCACTCAGCCACTTTGGCAGGCCTAAGTGTTTACATGTGTTTGTAAACAAGCTACATCACAGTTGTCCGTCATCCAGTGACAACCAAAGTACGATCAGTATTTGCAGTTATGCGCCACACTGGTCGGAAATATCTGAAGTGTCACATAAATGCCATGAATGCCTTTCCTCATGTGAGGGTACTGTCTCATACGATCTGAATCCTGACTGAGGTGAACTCCCTCACTAGCAGACACTCACCACTAAGTGCCGCCAGATACCCATTAAGTGAGCGATTCAACCTCCTACAAAACTCTCCAGAGGTCTGGCTGTTGTTCCCAAGTATTTACAAGCACTGCATCATTTGTACAAATTTAACCAGAGGACAGTGGAAGACGAATTGTTGTCTCCCCGAACATTTTCCTCTCACACAAAATGTTAACAATAGGGATGCATTAAATTTTTGGTGCTAACAAGGCAATGCCACCCCCTCCTTTTATTACCCCTCAAATAACCCTGTGTTTACAAGCAACACACAACCTAAATAAACCAAGTTAACAATCCAAACAGTATTGCTTGTTTATAGCAACTACTCTATTTAGCCTTCAAATCCATATTTGGAGTGGTAAGATTTCTCCTACGGCTTGACAAAAGCGATAGGAGGCTGGGCTGCTGCTTAATTTTAGATTAGAGACTCTAAGTTTAACTTGAATGGAAGCTGATTACGTTCATCACAGATCCGCTTCAGCACTGCTCTCCAAGCAAAAGATCAGCAAAAAACAAACAACTTTCTATTTTTTTGTTCCAGTCCTCCCCACTTGAATTAATTACATCCATAATCCATGAGTTGCACCCATGTTCCCATAAAAAATGAATTTTAGTGCCTGACAGTGCACATATTTTGTGATATTTTTATAGCATGTTAAAATATGTGTAACAGTCATACGTTATTTTCTACGTTTTATACATAACAGCAATTTACTTGTAATGTCTTTTTGTAATTGCGTATACTGTGTAGAATGAAAAGCTAAATCAGAAAAAGTTTCAAGCATTGAACAAGATACAGATCCTTGCATATGATCTCTCTCTCTTTGCTCTGTACTCTGTCCTTCTCTAATGCCCTTGTGGGCATGATAGCAATGTGTGTATAGTTGAGCACTTTATCACAGACCATCTTGATAATCCCCTGCAAATACACCCAGCTGGGTGATTCTTTATTTGCCTTACACAGTTTGTGTCTTTCAGTACAGTGTTTTCTGTTCTTTCCATTCCATTTTCAAGCAAGGAGATAACATTTTTTGTGAGATTTAAGGCAGGAGAAAAGGACCAATTTCCAAAAGCCTTGAATAAAATAAATCACTGCTTTGCACTATATCTCCACTTACATGTCTGCTGCGAGCATTCCTGCCAACAAGTGAGTCTCTCAGAGCAATAACATTCAGGGTTACAGCATTTTACAGCTTTGTTAGATCCAGTTATCTTGATTATCGTCATGATGATAATCTCAGAGCACAGATACCATCTATCCATGCCAACAGCCAGGATCAGTTAGGAAAACAGGGAGGCGCTTGTGTCTTTAAAACATTGTACAACCTCAGTACATTTAGAAATCCAACATAATGTCCGTTCAATAATTGATTCAGAGGGTAGCCCATGTCACTCAGTGTATCTCTCCAAAACCTCAGACACATTTCGGTAATGAGGGAGACATAAACATGTGTTGTGCTAATTCCTTGGAGGGGGTGACCTTACAGGGCTGAGAAGTGGTTCCGTTCACGCTCGTCTGTCATGAGATTAGAGGGTGGTTCAGATGGAAATCCAAGATGCAACCTGATCATCATGAGCTGTAATGGCAGAGTGGGGAGTCCTCCATGGACGACGTGACGACAAGACAAACTCGGCAGAAGGTCTCCAGGAACATGTTTTTACCAGGCGCCTACAAGCCTCTGCCAGTGTTTGGTTCCCAAGGCCCATCGCAACGACTGCTGCCCTCCAAACGCACACACATTGTAAGACACACAGGCTCACTGCAGCACACACACATTTGTAGGGGTCCGCGCACATTCATACACCCATGCACAAGCATACACACGCCTTCACATGCTTATGTTACCCCTGTGCATGCATGTAAACAAACCTCCACTGACACAAACCCCACACACATCTGCATAAACACTTCTTTCACTGATGCACACAAAATCACACGCACACACACACACGCACGTGCGAGCGCACGCACACACACACACACACAGACACACACACAATCTTATTACCTCTGTGGAAGCAGGCATGGGGCTTTAGAGATCAAAGCGGGACAGGGTGTAATTTGGTATCTGCGTTTGTTACATGCCCATGCTCTGGATTAACATCAAAGGACTGTGCCACACTTCAGCTCTGCCCTGGCATCCTCAGGATGATATCAAACCAGTGATATTGCTGCTTTTTTCATTCTTTGGAAAATGTGTGTGTGTGCCTATGTGTGTGTGGATGTCTGTATCTGTACGTGTGTGTTTACATGGATGTAAATATGCAAAGAGAGCATTGATTAGCGTCTGGATAAGTCAGTGTGGGCACTGGTGTGTGTGTGTGTATCAGGGTGTGTCCGTGTGAGTGGGAGTGTGTGTGAGTATTTAGGATAGGTGAGAAAGTGGTTAAACAGTCGACACAGAGGAGCCATTGTCTGCATACGGAAAGTGAGAGCCAGCCATGTGTGAGAGAGATTGAGGAGGAAGACGGTAGGTCGCTGCTCGCTGTCTTATACTTGAGGCCAGAGTGTGTGTGTGTGTGTGTGTGTGTGTGTGTGTGTGGAGTCATTTTTGGTTTGCATTCAGCTTTTCAGTGGTTGAAATCCTTCTCCTTATGTAATTTTTCATGCCATTTCACTTTATTAGATGGCAAAAGTGTTGAGGGACAAGAAAGACAGGAAGGGAAAAGGGGAGTTTACAGGCAATCAAGGTCAAGAAGCAGATTAAAACCCACATGATGGCACATGGCATGAGACTCGATGTCCTGAGCTGCCAGGATGACCCCACCACCGCTCAGGAAGTGTTTAGTTTTTGGTTAACATTCAATTTTCTAAGCTTCATTGCTTGAATTCTTAACATTTCCACAAATAAGTGAATTCCTGCAGGGCAGTCCAACAGAAACAGAGTGTGTGTGTGTGTGTGTGTGTGTGTGTGTGTGTGTGTGTGTGTGTGTGTGTGTGTGTGTGTGTGTGTGTGTGTGTGTGTGTGTGTGTGTGTGTGTGATGTTATTCTCTGCTGAGGCCTGGTGGGTAGTTTCCATGGCGCCCAGACCTCAGACCCCTCCAACTGCCAGTGGCTGGGCACCATAATAGACAGAGCCTGATCAGACACACACACACACACACACACACACACACACACACACTAAGTTCCACACTCCCAGTATTTACTCTGCGTCCCTGCTCCATCCATATTCTCCATCAATGTTTGATGCTTCAACATCTTTGCTGAAAAAAAAGAATAGACCAAATTTTCTGATCCATCCTATGTGTTGGTGGCGTAGCTAAGCAGAGGTTTGCAATATGAGGGATCGGAAAAAAAACATCTTTTTCATAGTCAGCCTTCTTCTGGAATGTGGACGCAAACATTTGGTCCAACTGCACTTCCGTTTGATCACTTCCCTGCTCATTAGCTTGACCAGATCATTTTGACGATGTTGTGGGAGCACTTCCAAAAATCAATCAGTTGTTGTGGTATTTGCTGCAGTCAAAACTGAGTTAACTAGCCAACGACCAAAGTGCCTGACCGGAAGTCTCACACACACACACACACACACACACACAAAAGTTACTGCATTCTGAAACCTGAGTTGGCCACACCATAAAGCTTTGTGATGTTCCTTGCCCCTCCACTGCAGGGTAATCAGAGATCGGCACATCAAAAGCGAGGAGAGGGATGTAATGATATAGAATATTAGAGGAACATTTTACAACCCCATTTTTCCTCAGCTGTGAAAATCGGGGGTGGAGCATGTGTTAATGTACTTTAACTACAACACGCTGCCTCAGGGGTCATTGGCAGAGCATTCTTTGGCAACTCTGTGTGTGTGTGTGTGTGCTTGTGTGTGCATGTGTGTCTGTGTGTATCTCGGTCTTTCTGTCAGCCTGCATGTGCATACACAACTGCACACATATTTTCATGTGTGTGTGCTGTATTGTTGCAGTGCTCAGAGGCAGGTATAAAGCCAATCGATTCCACAGCGTTGGGTGACTATAACACACAAACAGTAATATAAGCTGTGAGATCTTATTAGTCTCTAAGAGTGTATCCAGGTTGATTTAATTAGCTGGTACTTATTGCATTCTTTGTTGCTGGTGTAATATGACTGACAGTTGGCACTGCAGGCAGCCTGGACTGAATCCAAGTCCATCCGTGCTGTGTGTGTGTGTGTGTGTGTGTGTGTGTGTGTGTGTGTGTGTGTGTGTGTGTGTGTGTGTGTGTTTTCCCAGACCCTGTAGCCTGCCTCTCCGTCCAAGACTGTCACAGTGCGTGTATGTTTCTCTTTCACACACACTTTCCTTCTCTCTCTCTCTCTGTCTGTCTGTCTCTCTGTCTGTCTGTCTGTCTCTCTCTTCCTCTCTCTCTGTCTGTCTGTTTGTCTGTCTGTCTCTCTCTCTCTCTCTCTCTCTCTCTCTCTCTCTCTCCCTCTCTCTTTGTCTGTCTGTCTGTCTCTCTCTCTGTCTGTCTGTCTGTCTGTCTCTCCCTCTCTATTGATCCACTTAAGTCACACCATCACAGAACATTTGGTTGTGTCGAAAAAGAAAACAAAGGTGTTGAGTGTGTGTGTGTGTGTGTGTGTGTGTGTGTGTGATTTTTGCTTGTTGCTTTTTGTTCAATGATAAAGGGCTTGGTGTAACAGTTGCAGAGTTCAGTGGTTGTCACTGAAAAAGGACATACAGGATGTTTGCCTATTAATTAAAGTTCCTATGAATGAGTTTTTTTAATTGTTTGTTTATTTGTTTGTTTGTTTGTTTTGCTTTGTTTCAATAGAGTGTGTATAGTAAGTTGAATCAGCAAAGCCAAAATTGCAAAAAAAAAAAAACAAAAACAAACCAGCAAACAAAAAACAGCCACAATAAAGGCAGGATAAACTTAATGAAGTGGTCTCAATCTTGATGGAAAAAAAAAAAACATGCATTGACAAAATTATAGAGGACTGCAGATAAATTTTAGTATTGTGACATAAAGTAACACATCCCTGGAAGTTCCTTAAAACCTACATGCAAAGCGACGAAATCAGCAGTCTGGGTTGTGCCATAACATTAAATTGGATTCACAAATCATTCTAAGGTGTGTTCCAGCTGTGGAGGAATCACACCTCTCAGGTTCACCCGGACCAGTTTTTAACCCTCTTGCAATTAACTGAGGGGTCATGGGAATTTGCTGATCTTGTCTACATGTGTTTTGTGGACATGGAAAATGTTCACAACTGTTTTCCCTGAGGTACTGTGTGGGAGTCCTGCAGGACTACAGGGTGCCGGGGCTGTGTTGAAATCCATTCAGTCCCTACACGATAGGAGCGAAAAATCAAATCAAGTAAGGTGGGCATCAGACTCCTACAAGGGTGCCCCGTGGCCCCCGTCTCCTATTTATGATATTCATGGGCACGATATCAAAGTGCAGGCTGGAGAGTGTCTGATTTGGTGGTATTAGGGTGGCATCGCGGCTGTTTGTTGATGATATCATCCTTCTGGTTTTGTCAGACTGTGATCCCCACTGTATCCTGGACCGTTTGCAGCTCAGTGTGGCATGATGGGGAAAAAGGATCAGCTTCTCCCCTGGCCTCTCAAGGCCATGGTTCTCTCCCAGAAAAAAAGTGGCTTGCTCTGTCTAGGTTAGGGGGGGAGCAGCCACCCCAAGTGGAGGAGTTCACTCTTCCTCATGAGTGACTCAGACGTCTGGGAGGACCTCAGAGTCCAGCGACCCCAGTCGGTCCAGAGTCAATGACTGGGAGTCAAGCTCAGGGCTGACCTAGGACAAACTGGAGGGACTACATCTCCCAGCTGGCCTGGGAGCACCTGGGAATCCCTGCAGGAAATGGAGGAAGTTGCTGGGGAAAAGGACATCTGGACAGTCTGTTTCTGTTGAGCAGCCAGAAAATAGATGGATTTATGCAACTGATTCTAGTCAAACTTATCATTTCCGTACTCTTGTCATTTCAACATGAAGTATTGAAGTTGGAGTAACGTGTTGAAGTCTAGTGAGTTATTAATCTAAAAATAAGTGAATAAATATTTTTTAAATTATCCTAATGAGGTGCAAAATCAGTTGGGGCTATAAAATTATGATTTTAAAAATACTGCTTCCTAGATAAGAGGCTTGGAAACCACGGTGCCTCAGACACTTTTACAATTCTCACTGGACGTTGTGTCCTCAGAGGTACTTCATCTTGTTTTGACAGACAGGCTAATTTAAGGACTACTACTTTAGGCTCTTTCTTGTCGCAGACTGTCTCTTGGTATTTAAAATCCAGCTGACTCAAGTTGCCAGTCCAGTACCAGTGCCCATCACGTCTGCTGAGAATGCTTTCACTGGTAACATGCCTCAAATCTAAAAACTCCCCGTAACCTTATCGCTATTATTTTTATCTTTGTTGAGGGACATTTTATACTCAAATGCTCGATGGATTAATGGGATGGGCTTTATCTCGTGATGATCATGAGGACGTGGTCTGTGGTCTCACTTTCACACACAAACACACACACACACACACACATGCATGTGCTTGCAGACAGACATGCACACACACACACACACACACACACACACACACACACACACACACACACTGCCCCCAGATGTTTCTTGCTATGGTCTGCAGTGACTCCCTCCAACACTGTATATTTATCCCTGCATGCACAGTTAACTCTCCATGTCCTGCAGAACATAACTCTGCACACTGCACTTTTCCAGTGGACCGCATTTCTACTCCCCCCTTTGCAACCATAGAAACACAATGGCTTGAGTGGTAATCCTCCTCCATGTGTTTAAAATGGTAGCAATAGATATTTTTGCGTAGAATTCCCTGGAAATCATCAGTATTGCACAGATTGGTAGCATATGTAATTGACAGGGAAGTGACGTTAAGTTTAAATGCCACTGCACTGTTAACCTAGTAGCTTCCTCTCATCAGCAACCACTGAACCAACATATATATATTTTTTCACAGCAATATATTTATATATTGTATATCATATATTTCATGCCCTTCGATAATGTTGATTTGAATATGATTGCTGCTTTTATTCCAAATCCCGTAGTTACTGTACATCCATGCTCTTATATGAGTCCTCCAGCCAGCTGCTCTGGGTCACATGCTTTGTCAGACTGTTAACACATAATAAGCCCACACACTCTTGTAAACATCAAAGACTAACCTTTTTTTCCCCACTGCAATATCCTGTCCATTGTTGCTTTAAAGATGGCTTGGTGCTGGTGGGAGGACAAGGAGCATTTCTTGGAGGATCTGTAAATATTACCTCTTAATGCAGCAACATACGCACACACAGACACACACAAACATACGCACACGCACACACACACACACACACACACACACACACACACACACACACCCAAGCTGAGGCCCTGGCACCTCTGAAAAGAGCCCTTTGATGGTGCGGCCCTCACTCCTCATTTGCCGTTTGAGTTGGCATTGGCAGAGTTCTCCCGTGGTCCCCCGGCCCCTGCACGCATGCACACATGTACACACACACACACACACACGCACACTCTCACACTCACACACACACACACACACACACACACACACACAGCCCTGAAAGCTTCATGGAGCCTGCAGGGAGTCAAACTGCTCTCACCTGTTGTCTCTGGCAGCCTAAGAGGAGACGATTAGCGCCCAGCACTGACAATATGCTCTTTGTTCCCCTCTTTCTCTCACTCTCCCTCTCTGCCATCTCATACTTGCACTCTGTCACTCCTGCCACTGCTCGTTTCCCTTCTTCTGTCTGCCACTCTGTCTTTCTCTGTGTTTCAACATCTCAATGTTTCTGTGTCACTCTATCTATCTATGTGTCTGTCTATCCATCTAGCTAGCTATTTCTGTCACCCTCTCTCTCTCTCTTTCTGTTTCTGTCCTTCTCTAATGTCCTTGTGGCCATGACAGCAGTGTGTGGAAAACAGTTGAGCACTTTATCACAGATCATCTTGGTAATCCCTTGCAAATACGCTTTGTGATGGGTTGCACACATGTGCTGCAGAGGTCTCGTAACAGCACCCATCACAATGACCGCACTAGATTTAACTCATTTTGGTTTGCGCTGATATCAAGATTTAGAGGTCACATGTTTTACATAAACATTAGTATCGCCATAGATTATGAGTCAAGTTCCAGAGAAATCTGCGGTTCACGGCACATGTTCCATTCTGAATGCATTAGCATTCATTAGTGAGGCCCAGTCTCCCTCGCTGGCATCTCTGGGTGAGAGTGTAACAGAGTAGTGCGTGTGTCCCTCACGCCAGGAAGAGCACAGAGGCTGTGAACAGCTTGTGTGTGACATTTCCACAGCGCTGGGTCACAGACGCACAGCTGTATAAAGTGGCCTTTATGACCAGAGGGGAAGACCTCGGTGAGATCTGGGTAAGCTGAGCTAGCGTTCCTCTGCACATAGAAAACATAGTGAGCGCCTTTGAGGGGTTGGGCGACGTGCAGAGAGTAAAGGCATTTCTGTCAGCTCAGTAGCCTATCAACTACTCTTAAAATTAAAGGATTCTCAAGAGGCTCTGCAATGCTTAGTCACACAGGCAGAACACTTCAACACTGTCATAAATTCAGCTATTGGTGATGTGTCTTTGCATTTTGTTGTCTGTTGTTGCATTTTTCATATTCCTGTGTATAACTGGCCAAACATAGTCAAAGTGACGTTATGGTTTCCCATTGCAGCTATGAAGGATTTTTATAGCAAACCCTCTTCATCATTCTGGTAAATATCAGGTCAGAGTCAAAGGGCGAGAGTTTCTTATGAGGCTCAACATTACTCACCATTTTTACATCTGGACAAATCCATCCTAGGAGCAGCGATACTGCATCAGTTTCTGCATGGACTGCATCAAGTCCATGCTCATTCTCTGAGGTTTTTCATTCTGGGAATCAACTAGCTGAGGTAGACAAAGCAGACTGAGGTAAAATGTGTTACTCACCACACCTCATTACAAAATAAATCTCAAAATATAGTGAATATCAAGTGTATCCGATCTTGGATTTTTCCTGTGAGTGAAACACTTCACGGGGCCTCAAGGATCAAGGAACATCAAGTTCTTCAAATGTCCAAAGGCTGTAAGTATGGTAGGGCTCCTGACTATTCAAATTCACAAACAGGATCCTTGAACAAGCCGCTTCCACTGTCGGTAGAATTTGATTTTCACTGTATTTCAGTGTGGAGAACTCCTCAAAGATGCATAATTTATTGAGGTTAGAGGCTGAAGAATACCAAACTGTATCTAACTGCCTCCAATGAGCAAAGTTTTGGTGGAGTGGATACAGTTTGCCTGTGCTCCTCAATAGGAGATGATTCCCAATTAAATTCTTCATCCCTCAGGGCTGTGGGTTCTGGTGGGTATCAGTGACACTGTTTTTGGAAAGAGCTGTTGCTGTTTAGTTTTTCACATATACATTTTTCTCTTTTCTTACAGTTGGAGCTACACAAGTGAATATCCATTCAGCCCTGTTGTGTTGGGGTGCCGGGAGGCTGGGAAGATCACAGCAGACTGGAAACCTCACCAAATCGCATGCTATCTGGATGGATAGCTTGTACTAGGAGCAAGTAGGAAAGTATCTTACAACGTGAAAAGGTCCAAGGCATAGTCGCCTGACAAAAATATAAAAAGCCTTCATTAATTGGTCCATGTGGCAGTAAAAGTGACAACACCTGGCACACAGGCCTTCATCAGGCTGCACATAATAAACAGGTGTGGTAAATATAGACTGCTCGTGGAGGGTGCAACCACAGAAAAAACAAAGGAAAATGGAAACAAAACAAAAAGTACAAAACATGTAAAAGGAAAATAAATGAGACATAAGAGAGAGACCATACAAATGAATAAGGGGTGCTAAATAGTGAATGCAGAAATAGTATCACAGAAAACCATAATGCAAATTAGGAAAAAAAAAAAAAAAAAAAAAAAGACTACCATGAAAATTACAAATGGGACATCATCTGTGGAGTCACTGAGCCTGGGGAGGGTTGTGGCTTTTAGTTGATGGATCTATGCAAAATGTTTCCCCTTGAAATGATGTTCCAGTCCCCTCCTTACTGTGGACCGCTACAGTGAGGCATGAGTGCACTTGGCTTATTGACTACTTGATGACAATTGGATTACATCATGAACCATCCAAAAATATGATCAAGGACAAGAAGCATAGTGCTCAAATGCATTGTCCTGATTATGAGCCTTACAGTCCAACAATCAGGCATAAAATACTCCATCTTGTCCATGTCAGCCATAACAAGGCTGAGTGCCTGCATGTCTGACTGTCACCGACAGACTGCATCACACTGTGTTTGTCAGTCAGCATCAGTTGTCTCTTAATAGCACACAGTTTAGAGCTTAGCCACATCAGCCTCCACTGAACAGGCGTATTGGGCATTACTGCATCTCCATATCTAGAGCTCCATTCCTCCTGATGGAGCCCTGGAGAGGAGCCCTTTAGAGGCAGTAGCAGCCCCACTCAAACCTACTCACTAACAAAAACTGCCCCTGTGAGCTGTTAGGAATACAGCCATCGCTGCGCTTTAGGGCCTCGCTGATAGGCCATGACAGATTGAGTCCCCCCTGCGGAGCGAGACCTCTATGCTCTCAGACATACTGGAGCTTTATTAGACTTTAGAGTCCCTCCCTGTGGAACCACGTCTCCCAGCATGATCTGCACCACTCTGGACCAGGATTGGCTGGGAGTCCCCCCCCCCAGCCATGGGCCAGGGTCTCTAGCACCAAAATGGGAAATGGTTAAGACACGTGCTGTAAATCAGCAGGCGCAGCATTACCTCCAGCCAGAGCAACAACACCCAAAGAGGCGATTGAGGAATTTTAAAGCCCTAAAACTCTCCTGTCAGTGAAGGTACACCATAACTCATGTCTGCTTAGCCCTGGATCCACACATGGATAAACAGAGGTTGATCTGAAGGGGAAAATGAGCATGGATGAAAACCTCCATGAAAACCTCAACACCAAAATGAAAGGTTACATTACCTAGTAGGTTGTGTGACCCAGGCTTTCCCTCGATGAAAAACATTCAAAAATAGTGTGGACTTGTGGCTACATGATTGTCAATCAGAAATTCATGTATTATGCAAATTTTTCCTTCTGTCCTGAAAAGTTTATGTTTTGGAAACACAAAGTTTTCATCCGACAGTAGTTGGAAGCAGGATTTTAGTGGAGAAGTGATAGAGAGCAATACTTAAACTTGTGTAAATTATGCAATACACAGGCATAACTATGGCTTCCCCTGTGTTGGCTGAGGCTGAATAAGATCAGGTACAGAGTGGCGTCTGTGCCTGCATGTTGACAGACTAAGCCCTGACTGATTAGAGCCTTACACAGTGGCAGCGCTCCCAAAATCATATCATTGCTATACATTGCTGCAGACACGGAGTCAGAATGTATTCGGCCGCAAGCTTAAGGGAGATCTTCACTAAACCTAAAAGAGTACATATGTTATTTCTACGGCCTAAGATAGTCCAGACAGTATTTGTGAACATGAACACTCTCCCAAGTCAGAAGCCACAGAACCATAGAAGAAAGCTGTGAGGTAATGCCAACAGCCTGCTCCATCTACAGCGATATGTATAAGGACTTTGTAGATTCGGAGAATGTTTCTCTGCGCTTTTACATCCTTATTAACATTTTGGCATTGCTATCTTAAAGGAACAATTCACCCAACATCCCAATAAATAAATAAAAGTTTCTTCCCACTTAATCCACAACCTTGGGGGGGGTCAGAGTTTTGTCAGAACCTATTTACACCAGCAAACTGTATCTATCCACTTCTAAGGAGTCCAAGTTGAACAAGGTTAAAGAAACGGTGTTTACTGGTGTTCTTTAGCAGGAAATAGTTCCTATCAAAACATTTGCACCCAAAGGCTGTGGATTATGGTGGCTATTCATGTCATTGTTTTTGGAAAGACCTGTTCCTGTTGGTTTTCGCAAGTAACTTGTTAGCGGTTTGAGCTCCACAAATGAATTCCCACCCAGGTCCATTGTATTAGGGAGCCAGGAGACAGGAGAAGGTTGCGGCAGATTGGAAACCTTGCCAAATCACACAGAAACTAACTGGATGCATTGATAGGAGTAGTTGGGAAAATATCTTGTTTTGTATTTTACTTGAACTCGTCCTATAAGCAGAGAGTTTAACCTATACCAAAAATCCCTCCTAGCTACGGCCACCAACATGAACCCCTTCTCTGTTGAGTTCCTCATCATTAGAATATCTCGTGTTATTGAACAGGACAAGCGCTTCCTGGAAGAGAGCAGATTATGTTCACTAATACAAAAGCAAGGTCACAGGGCTTACATTTAAATCCATTAAATGTGCTGGTATGCTTGTGTATTTTCTTAGAGATAATATATGAAAAAAAAACATGACATTGATTGGGGCTGGAATCATTTAAGGCTATAGCGATCTAGTCATTACATCCTGGAACCAAATTTGATGCGAAGCAGTATTAGCCAAAAATCTGACTACTGGTCGAAACTGTGTTACACTGCCAGAGAATTTAGCTTATTGAACATTGAAACAGGAAGCTGAGGAACTATCAAGGTCTCCAGTGATATCGTTGGCAGGACACGTTTTCAAAAACAGGGGTTAGATGGTGAGATCTGGTCAGAAAGTCCCATATACGTACCTCCATACCAACAGACAACATAAAATTCTTTGCTGGAAACACTGAAAGCTTTGTCTTTTTTTTTTCTTCCTGCCTTTCTCACTGACCGTATCTCTCTTACTCCTCCACATGTCAAATTCATTCAAGGCTCCTCTTTCATGTCTACCGTATAGAGGAGGTTGTTATGAGCCAGAGTTACCAGCTCGAAACCTGAAACATCAGCGTTTTAGATCTCCACTATCACTGAGATCAGTTTCCTGCTGTACAGTATGGCATAGGGGCTCTTTATCTCAAATCGTCCTCCCTATCCCACCTAATCTCCCTCGTGCTTCAACACTGTATGAGGGCAAGAGGCGCACACTTGCATGCTTCGCCCTCTGCATACAGACACACATACACAAACACACACACTGCCATCGCCATCGGCATCTCCACTGCACAGACAAGCTAAAATGCACAAATCCTGTTTCACTGCAGGGCTTCAATCTAACAAACCACATTAAACAAATGGATTCAAAACGCTACAAAAGGTCACCGCTCAGCCAAACCACCCCAAATAAAGTTACCTTTGGATTTCTGCTACTTGGGATGGATAGGTTCATGGAAAAGGCCGACAATGTAGCTATTCTGTGTCAGTGCATAGCCGGTTTCTTTCTTTTGATGAATATGTGTAGGGAGGGTTTGGCGTCGAGGCTCGCCGGGTGTTATTTGTTCCACAAGCATGAAAGATTAATGAACACAAGGTCACTGGCAGATAGTGAGCTGTAACACCAAAAAAAAAAAAAAAAAAAAAAAAAATTAAACAGCTGAAAGTGAGGAAATTCACGGAAAAACATGTTTTCTGTTGAATGAACTTTTCTGTTGCCGTATCTGGGTGGCAATCTAGCTGAAGGATCCAACTGCAGCTGGAATTGTCAATAGTTCCCTTTGGACTGGGCATGAGTAGTTTCAGGCCATTTGATGTGGACGTTTTACTATCCCGCAAAAAACACAAACAATCTCATTGGAAAAAGTAAACACGGAAAAGATTCACCCGCATATAAACTTGATGTGTTGCTCTTCCAGATCCTTGGCGTCCTAATTTTGAGAGACAGGGATGAGGTGCGACCAGACTGAAATATCAAACAGGCTTTTGGGACAATTACAAAAGAAACACGATTTTAATATGTCCTCCTTGGCAAAACGAAAATAGCCTGTGTCCACTGGCTGCTGGTGAATGTGTGCTTTATGGTCTGAAAGCCAGAAGAATGAGCTGCTTATTGCCCCTGCTCTGGGCTGCCAATCATCATAGATATCCCTCATGTTGGTGAAAAAAGAAACCAGCCAACACTGTACCAAGATCTGCTTTTTCTTGAGCTGCACTTTTAAAAGGAAGGTCTTCAAAAAAAAAAAAAAAAAAAAAAAAAAAAAAGTTAACAAATCACTTTGCTGTATTAAAGGAAGCTGTGTTAGTCAGTGAAACATCTATGGAGGGTAATATCTCTCTCCTCAGGGGCCCGTACATGCCCTGTGGTAATGTTGGCACCGGGGCAGTAAGGTGATCTAGCGGCTATCAGCAGGCCATCAGAATCAAGCAGGGTATCTGTGTCATCTCTGGCATGTTCCAACCCAGCAGCCAGATTCTGTCTCCATTTCCATTACTGCATCATGAAATCAAGGATGAAAGATAGCTGTGTACTTGGAAACAACAGCCCGCCATCCAGAGGAGGAGTGATCCCCTTCAGTTTGGGGTTGGCAAATAATGTTACCACCCGGTGTTTCTACATGCCACCCAAATTTTACAACAGTGCTGCTATTACTCTGCCAACAGCTATCATATCTGCATTTGACTCCAGGAAACAACTGTTTGTTAGGGCCTCACATTTCCAGGCACGCTCAGACACAAACTGCTGCTCGCTCACTCATTCGCCCGTGCTGTTAGATGGCATCGGTCTGGTCTTGCATAAAAACACACACACACAAAAAATCCCTACCTCGAAATCTTAGACATGGATCGGAACAAGGCAGAACACTGTCTGGCCTGCCACCCCGCCCCACACCGCCACCTCAAGTCCCCCTACCCCCACCCCACCCGCCGGGCCCCCACCACCATATGCCAAAAATTATCATACAAGTTTCTCTTTGTATCCATATTTAAACATGATGGAGAAGAATTGAGCCTTTATATGAGGGGGAGGTTGTGTGTTTATCCAGCAGCGCCAGCACCAGGAAACAAGAGAAAGCCCCCATTGCTGCCGGTGGAAGCAGGAAAGGGTCGGAGCCTGTTGGGCTGGCGGGAGTTGAGGTGGAGGGAGAGAGAGAAAGGAACCCTTTGAGTGACAGTAATTTAGGAACCTGGACTTTTTATGATTTTCCTGCTTTAAGGAAAACATACAGACTTCTGGGTATAGCTTTTGGGAGCAAATCAAAGGAGACCTTTTTCCCATCAAGACACATGTCTTTGTGTGTGTTTACCTGTCTATCTGTGTGTACAGCGTGCATGCATGTGCAATATGTACACAAAGCAAACCGAGCCATCCATCAGCCAATCACCACACAAAGTTTAAATGAGCGCATTCAGTATTTGGCTGAACAGCCCAAAGACTTTTTCATGGCTCACATCATGGCTGTAAAAATTATGTTTTATTAGACACTTTCTTCTCAAACACCACAAGTCTGATGGCCCATTGATGCTCAAGTATCCTCAATTGAATTAGAGGATCATGAGGCCTCCTCGCGGTGGCGTCAGACGTATGTACTGTTTATTCTTTGTCCGGTTCATGAATGCTGCAAAAAATGAGACAATAAAACTCATTTTAATCTCACAGTCAGAAGTCACCACTTAAGCCCGTGCAAGTAAAATGTTCTGAAACTGCAGCCAACAATTTATTGGGGAGGCAACAATGTTCAAGAATGCAAGGTTTTCTAAATGGACCTACTGATGGATCTGTGTTTTCGCCCATATCAAAACAGAGCCAGGATTGAATGGGCCTCCTCATGACCCTCTGGTTCCGCGTACAAGCCGCTCAGGGACGCCTGAGGTTTGGAAGTTTCAAACCGCAACGACCTTCTCGCTCCTCTTGCTTCATTTCTGGGCTTTTTTTTTTTAATTCCGAAATGAGACACTGGATAAATTACGTTGACTATGAAGGGCCCCCTTGTTCACTTAGAATAATAAAGAAAGGATACCCTAGTAGAGAACTTCCCAATAATTTTGCCTTTAAGTGTGTGAGTGTGTCTGGGCACAGGAGTTGGCTGAGTGCGGCTGGCTCGCACAGAGTGGAGAGGAGTGAGCAGGGGAGAGCCTGTCTCATTTCCTCCATGATGGATGAGCCTATTAGTTGTCCAGTGTTTAGCGCGGGTTTAGCCTTACACCTCAGCAGCCATTGCCTCGTGGCACACACCACTGTTGATTATGGCAAGCAGAGTGAAGAGGAAAGAGAAACTGCTTGGGGAACCGGTTTGATCAATTTTTTTTTTTTTTTAAAGGGAGGCATTCACGATAAAGTTGTGACAGGGAGAGGCTTTGGTGACTGCAAAGGTCTGGCCTGATCACTGAGTGGACCGGCCTGACTAAAGCTGTGCTGTGCCTGTGTTCAAATCCCAGCTAACTCTGTGCTATCACACTTCTCTCCTCCTCGTTTGGCTCTCTCTCTTCACTGACCGTCTCTGACTAACTGAATAAGGTTGTATCTGGAGCAACCTGCACAAGAAAAATCAATACTGCTCAGTATTACGATAATATTTTTTGTAGTACTGTATAAATTTTTTAGCCTCTTGTGTATGTATCGTGTATGCTCCTCAGTTTTATATGATATCACGACATTTGCATTATAGTGCATTACATTAAGTGCATTTTCTTTTTCTTTTTTCTTTTTCTTTTTTTTTTTTTTTGAATAAATTGGAATGGGAACTTTTGGGTTGTATAGCTCCCTGCATGTGATAAGAGTCCACACGGTGGTGAAACATCCTTATTAGTTAGTCTGGGCTACCCTGGGCTGCAACTCCAGAATAGTGCATTTCTTTCTCCACATTGTCCATAGTGCAACACAACAGGTCACAACATAAAAGAATAGGGGAAAAAAAGGATTGCAATGTAAAAAACATGAAACAAAACAATGTAAAAAAAAAAAAAAAAAAAAAAAACAAGTCCCGGCACCCATTTTTGAGGAAATTAACCAGCTCATCTCTTGTTACTTTCCTATTTGAACTGGAAAGTACATTTGGCAGGTAGCATCTGCACGAAATGTCTGCATAGTCTTAAAATATAACTTTCTCAAATAATTGTGATTATTTAAAAAGGGTCCCGGGACCTGCTTTAACCATACAACCCAACATTCGACCAAAGCTCAGTTTTCCTTTAAACCATTTTAAGTCAATCTGTCACCCAGTTTATCATATGCTGTAATATATTTTATTAGTCCACCCAGGTGTTAAGCGATAAATTAAGCTCTATTTACATATTTTCAGTCAATCTGGTACAATATTACAGTTTATCATGGTACAAATTGTATTCTGACCCATGTATCACGATATGTGTTGTATCATGAGGTCTTTGCCAATGCTCAGCCCTTCATGTAGTTAGAAATAAAAGAGGAAGAAAATATATAAGCGAACAGAAAAAGCAGGAAATAAAGATAGCTGGATAGAGGCTTTCCTCTATCTCACACTCATGGTGTGTGGATCTGTGTGCCACAACGCATTAGCACTGCAGATCAGAAAGTCTTGGGACACAGGCCCATGCACGTTCACACACCAACGCACACCCTTACATTAACGCATACACACACCCTTCAAATGTGGACTTACTCCAGAGGATAGTCACCTGATTCCTCATCCATCCACAGGTTATAAATAGGACTTGTTTGGCCCGTCAGACTTACCAGTGGTAAGCCTTGGGGTGGTGGACGGGGGGAGGGGGTCTGCAGAAGGCGATGAGGGTCACAGATAGTTGATATCCCTGTGCACGTCCTCTAGCCGCTCCCTCTAGCCCCGTCTCTCTGCTTCAACACTGCCAGCTTTGTCTCGCATGCAATTTTGCACTCTCTTTCTCTCTCTCTCCTGTCTTTCTTTCACTCTGTCCCTGTCCAGCATGTGTTCTCTCTCTCACTCACCCTCTGCCTAACATGTGTTGTCACTCGCTTGCTCTCTGGCATGCACTCTGTCTTTCACACACTCTTTCTCTTTCTTTCTCCCTCCCTCCCTCTTTCTCTCTCCCCAGCTGACAGTGTGGAACTGAAATGGTCAAACACATGAAAACATGACAAATGGCGAGAGGTATTTGTGCTTCATCATCATCTTTGCAGAGACTAAATTGCTCTCTCTCTCTCTCTCTCTCTCTCTCTCTCTCTCTGACTCTCTCTCATGTCTTGTGTTCTCACTCTCTCTTTGGCAAGTGCTCTATCACTCACACACTCTGCCTCTGTCTTTACCGATTGCTTACTCTCGTCCTACTCTCTCTCTCTTCTCTCTCTCTCATCTCTCTCGTCTCTCTCTCTCTCTCCTACTCTCTCCCTCTCTCTCCTCTCCCGGCACCTCCTCTCCCTCTCTCTCCTCTCCCGGCACCTCCTCTCCCTCTCTCTCTCTCTCTCCCCTCTCTCTCTCTCCAACTGGAACTTGGCCAACAGCTTGTAATTGAACTGGTCAAACACATGGCAAATGGTAGGAGATATTTGTGCTTCATCATCATAATTATAATGGACCCAGAACCCTCACCCCACTAAAATATCTGCACACTTGGCCTTAACACTGAATGAGTCTACATGTGTTGAAATATGAATTGATTAGGGTTATTTTGCCTGTACAGAGTCATTTTGGGAACAAGGATATGCAGATTAACAATATTAAACAAGATTACAAGATAATTGCACCGTCTACATAAGTGGAGAACAACAAATAGGTTTGGTCACCACCCTGTCCCTGCTCTGCTTGCTCAGGTCACTTGGTGTCCTGCTCGATCAAAAAAAATCACGTTAAGCACACTAATATTGATAGGCTGATTACAAAGTGGAATTCCTATCCAAATTGCACCCTCAGAAAGGTTCTTAGCATCTAAATGCTTCACTAATCTCCTGGAAATCTAATGATTAACCTAACCTTGCATCTCTCATAACGTATCTTGGCCTCCACACACTGTAACCCTGTGAACTCTCATTTTCCAACCAGCATGTACAGAGTATGTTAACGCTTTATTGAAGCTACATCACACTTATACTGAGTGAAATATTCAACCCAAGAGGCCGTTGTTGTGCTGCACCCTCACGTCAAATAGAAAATGTCTAGATGTCTCGTGCATCATTTTATACACATTTCTCTGAAAATCAGCAGGACATATTTGGTGTCTTTGGAAATCATTGGACCTCCACTATAATTTAAAGTTGTGTGGGTTTGAACAAAGCTCAGCTGCCCGGCATGCATTTGTAATGGCAAACCCACCAATGGAGAGAATTAAAGAGTACAGTATGTTCAATGTTTAATGTTTATCAATTGTAGATTTTTTTTTTGCCATGTATAGTGTTTGATGTATTTCTCAAAATGATTATGGCGTAATATCTATGTATAGTTATGTTTCTCATGTTGTGCTATCTTTGTCTTGTGATGCCAGCTGTAAAGTATTTTTGTGGACCTTGAGGCATCAACCAATGTGGATCTGAAGAGAATAAATGAAAGAATAAATAAAAGCTCGCTCTCATGCTTGTGTAGTACAGCTTGCCACCAGAATTAGGTCATACAGTCGCACTCACGTATTGTAGTAAACTCATGTCAATAATGATTTGATAACACGACACTACAGACAATTACACACACAGGAATTTAACAAGTGAACGTGACGTCTGGAATATCAACAACCGCTTGCTGCTGCCAAATGCATAATCAAGTTGTTTCGCTATCTCCGGCTATCTAAAGCAGCCATCTTTCAGCTATCCTAAGCAGCTATCTTATGTCTCTGTCCTCTCAGACATCAGACGGGGACAGAACAGCGAGAGGCAGACAACACTGGATACACTGATAGTACAGGGCTCTTGTTTTCCCATGTGTGTTGCCAGGATGTGGTGTATAAATAGGCAGCAGGCAGCTTGTGTATGTGTGTGTCTGTGTGAGTGAAGGCATAAGCTATGTGACTATAACTTGATGGGGGCTGTTTGAGAGTGTGTGAGACCGCTGGGCAGGGAGCTCTGGTGGGTTGGACTGTCGGTGTCTTCTCATGTCCCGAGATCTGAGAGGCCTCTCCCAGGAGGTGGTGACGGGCGGCAGAAGGGCACGGATTCAGAGTATTTTGGTGTTAATTGAGCTTATTGGCCTGCTATTCACAGCCTTGACATGTGATTGATTTAAAGGCTAGTGTGAGACTGCGACAGGGCTGACCTCTCTGGTGGCGGCTCCTTAGATATGGCCTCGGGACTGCACAGCTGTGAGGAATAATCCTCTCCCCTGTTTTTTTTTTTTTTTTCAAAGAAGGGTGAGCAATCCTCCCTCCTTCAGAATTTTATTAGTTTTTCCGATAGTACAGGGAAGGAAGGAGGAAAGGAGAAAGAGTGGAGGGAGAAATGTGAGAGCCTGGCATGAGCTGGGATTTGAACCTGTGCTTCACGGATAGTTTTTCAGACTGGTGCACCAGTTAAACTAACCATCACCGACGAGGGCGCGTTCTCTCAGCTCATTATGAAAAGAGGACAGACGCTTAATTAGGACACCGCTGGCACGACTTACGCTACAGGAATTCAGAGTTCTGCTGAGACCGGTTCCACCATAACAGCTCCTTCTGAGGTTTTAAGATATATACATGCAAGATGATTTGCATGCTTTCTGTTCATGTGTGGTAAAAGAGGGAGGATTTTAAAAATGAAACTGCAAAGTGAAAGGCCCAAATATTGTAGCGAATAATCCCCTTCTCTCAATTGGATTTCAAAAGGAAAGGAAGCAAAAGGAATTTACTGGGCTTTCTGGAAATTCAAGTAGAATTTCCTAAATGTTTCTTTTTTTTTTTTCACCCAGTGAAAGTATGACTTCTAAAGCTGATGGACAGGTCTTGAAAAGCAAAATGGCAACTGCTAGTGTTATTTCAAGTCAGATATGTTACTTGTTCCTTTAACCTTGTTGGCTCCATTCCCTCCCCAGTCCAATTTTAGTCCTTCCAGGCTGGCCCGGCCTAGAGTCTAAAGTCGTTCACTAGCTGCACTCCGACCCATAGTGAAATACAATCAACCCCGACGTTCACCAATGCGCGATGCCTGCTGAGAATTCACATTCTGGGAAAGCAGAATATAACATCTTCTCCAGTTATACAAGCTTGGCAAACAGGCATTGTTTCTCCTCCTATCCTCCCACAGAAATGTGAACAATTCAAGGGTGCAATAAACAGTAAAATGTCATTATTTAGGCTGCCCTCCTCTGAAAACGTTATCTTTAAATTCTTCTAAATCCTCTGACCCCGCTTTCCCTCTGTGCAAAGCCTCAGCCATTCAAAACACCCCCACCCGTCTCTACTACAGCTGTATGACCACACAGTAGTATTGCTTTCAACTGCATTGCTCCCCAAGGACATCTGAGAGTGGACGCGAGCGTGCCCAGAAATTTCAGCTTTTAAAAACAAAGCGGAGAAGGTTAACTGTTGCAAATTGAGCTATTCAGCATCAGCCTTCCTGTGCAAACACACACACAGACATACACATACAAACATCGGCATACACCAGCACGCACCCACACAGGAACACACCAGGCATTTATTCCACTGTGGACATGGCTAAAAGACAGATGGCAGCTTAGAGTCAGGCATATTTGCGGAAAACTTCATTTTGATGACTGTGTTTTTTGTCAGCATTATCTGATATTATATATATAGACACTGGGATACTGTTGAAACTTTGGTAAATCTTTCTCACATCAACCGAGAGATCAGGTTTATTTTTGAAAATCTCTCAAAAATATTTTGCTCCCATTGGCACCTCACATTCAGTTCATACTTGGGAGACTTGGCATGTGGTTACTGAGTCACCGTGCCTTACAGAGGTCTGCTGAAATTCAGCAGTCACACTTTCACAAAAGTGCCCTTTACTCTTCGATAAATACTGTTCTAAGTGATTGTGTGACTAATTATGATTTTCAAGACTGCAGTAATTCACCTAAGGCTGAAGTGGTGTGAAAAAGCTTGAGAAAAAAATATGGTGTCTTTGATAGTGTAACCCTGTGTTATAATGTTAAAACAGCTTTATTAGGCTTGAAACAGATACAAAATCTTGGTCATTCAAACGGCAATACTAATAGACTTTTTTTTTTTCCCACAGAGGCCACTCTGAACTTCAACAACACTCAGGGTGACAAACCCCACAGGGCAAATACAGCCCAGCTGCCCAGCTGCTATGTACTAAGCTGTGCATTATACAAACACTGGGGACCCATCACTTTAATCATATAACCAATTAACCAGCAACAAATATAATAAAACACCTGGGACTAGAAAATCTGGAGGATTGAATGTACAAATACTGGAAACTTTAGTGTTTTCATTAAGTAGACTGATGAGATAAATCCTGCTCAAATCCTCCATAACTTACTGATTTCTTTTATTAAACCTATACAAATCACCAGAAGGACCTATGTAAAAAAAAAACAGAGGCAGGTGAGTTAGAGAATGATTTTTAAGATTTGAGACAAGTGAAATGTGGATTGTGCAAAACGGGCTCCAAGTCAATATCAGAAAGGTGTTTCTAACATGATGAAGGCTACTTTTACAGCTGGCTGACATTTTAAGGATGAGTCCAGTTATTTGTAACCTTGTCAATCATAATGTCATCGTCAAAACAGATTGTGTTCAAACTTTCACACACACACACACACACACACACACACACACACACACACACACACACACACACACCCACACAGGGCCAAAGCATGACTAGATTGTCACAGATTACATTTGTAATGTATCACATGAATGTTTGTAATCACTTAAGGCCCAGACACACCAAACCAACAAAGAAATAAGTGGTGACAAAGGTGGACTCTTGCATCACATCATGTCACCCCACTGGCTCCACTGTTGATTCAACATGCTCAATAAGCTGAAAAACTGCCAACAAGGGTCTGACTAGTGCCAAAGGTGTAGGAAACACCGGAAAACTTGTGCCACAGACGCTCACCTATGGTCAAACAATGGCTAATGGCCACCATCGGCTTGGTGCGTTAGGGCCTTTAATCTAAAATACAAGCGAGCCAGTTAGACAGGCCGACAGATGCATCAAACAACCGACTTTCACCTAAGTGATCCAAGTTTGAGTTCAGCTTTAAGTCGTAGTGCTGTTCTTTGTTGCAGTGCTGTAACCAACTGGTTTTATGCCTGGTTTTGGTGGCTGAAGGTAACAAAACTGACTAAATCCTGCCCAACATGATACACAACATTTGTTGATTAGAAATGCATTTGTGATACGCTAGAAACAAACATAATCAGTGACAAAAATACATAACTGAAAATGCAATTTAGATGTATGAGAACAAGGTAAGGTGGCTAGACATGCATTTGTGATGCATCAAAAACTAACAAAATTCGTCACAAGATACATTTCCGCCAAACATGATTAAGAATGCAGTTTAGTTGGAGGTGAACATAATTTTTTAGGAGGGAGCTAGTTAACTTTTCTGCTAAATTCAAGCTGTTATTCTAGTTGTTCTCAAGGATTTCTAGTTGATTTAATAACTATTAAGACTTTTCTGAGGTCCTCAGTTATGTCAAGTTCATCACACACAAGGAGGCCTGTAAATCAGTTTCTCAAATCTAGCAGCAGTGTCATTTGTGCCAAAGGACTTTATCTCACTCCAAAACACTGGAGGATGGAGAACTCAGTTGGACTGAAGTGTACAAAGAATGAATTGTCATATATTAGTGCTATGTAAAGGACCATACCACTGATTTTGAATGTTTGGCCCATTGGCTACAATTCACCCACATTTACAACAAACCATTTTTCAAATCATGTGGAGGCACTAAAGAGTTCACGACATATAATCAAAATCCCTCCAATTTCAAATGTGAATTTTTGATTCAAACACCCACCTAATAATGTTCTTCCTGTAAATAAAGTGACGTTCTCAGCACCAAGCCGTGGCAGTGGAGCCGAGGCCTTTCTGGACCGGTGTGCAGGTGCTGTGGTGGAGTCAACGGTGGCAGAGACCGCTCTAGAGCCGCGTTGAGCAGCACTGGCTGGCCTGGGATCTTGCTGGAGGGCCTCTCTTTTTTAGACGTGGCCCTGTAGATTGGGTAAGAGGAAGCTCCCAGGTATCTGCCAGCTGCTCTGAGCACTTCATGCCAGGAGTGGGCTTGACAGACTCCAGCCTCTTCAGGAATGCCAGGTTCTCCCTCTCGATGCGCTTCTGCTCCTGCTGCCTGTTGACTGCACTGTGAGACAGGCGAGCGACAGGTGAGTTTTTTGCTGCTTGGGGTTTCTTCCCTACTGTACTTCCTGGCCTGAAAGACAGGCGCGACAGCTCTCGCAGAAGCTGCTGGTTCTCTCAATGTATGCGTTGAACCTCATCATTGCTGAAGGAGTAGTTCTTCCTGTGCCACCCTCCGAGACTGTGGAAGACCACCATGGGGCGGCGTGGCTCAGGAGGTAGAGGGGCCGTCCGGTAACTGTAGAGTTCCCGGTTCAATCCTCGGCTCCTCCAGAGTGTGTCGAAGTGTCCTTGAGCAAGATACTGTACCCCTCACCCCTCCTGATGGAAAGCTAGGCGCCTTGCATGGCAGCCTCTGCCATCAGTGTGTGTGAATGGGAGAATGTGAAGCAAAGCATTGTAAAGTGCTTTGAGTCTTCAGTAGACTCGAAACGTGCCATAGACATGCAGTCCATTCGTCATTTAATGTTCTGCTTGTGCGGCTAACAAAGTCATGGCTATTCAAAAACCACAGAACTGATCATTTGCTGTGTAATGCAGACATTTCCCTGGGGACTATTTTCTGGTGATCAAAACACAACAGTGCTGCTGCTTTTAGGAAAAGTAATGTGGACGACTTTATTACAGTGTGAAGAAAGTTTGTGCCTCTGAAAGTTCATTTTTATATCGCAATGGAATGAATGGAAACCAATAAAATAGGAAGAATGACAGTGGAGTTGTAAAATGCCACTGCTTACTTTGGAAAAAGATTAGCAGAAATATGAAGTATATAAATTTTGCAGATATTATACTAAAAATGCAGAATCACTGGTATGGTGCTTTAAGAGAATGTATAAATCTGACATTTTTTCACATGGCACTTAAATTAAAATGATCTTTGGAACAAAAGGGAGGAACGGCTGCGAACACTTAAATCAACATAATTCTGCGCAAGCAGTTACATAAGAACAATTTATACTACAGCTCCTGTTAGCTTTCACCCTCTGTCTCCTCATTCTCACTGCGGGGTGCGAGGATTACAACTCAAAATGAACACAGAGATAATAACATGAACCAAACCTCAACAATTCGCTATAATGCTCTCTGTCACAGGCAGTGTGCTGGTCCAGATGTATTGCTTTAAGTGTGAGGTGTCTCCTGTTACACCCATAACAATCTCAGACAGACAGTGTCTCTGGGATAGCAATGTCATGCCGGGCTGTGGCAAGGCTCTCCCATTGTTCTCCACGGGACGTTTATAGCTGTGTGCCTGATATATGATAACCAATAAGTAAGAGGTAATAATTACAAGGCCCACACTCCACCAGAATGCCTGATGAATATGTGAAATAAAAGATGGGGGGGGTTCTTTGTGCAGGCTAGTTATTACAAAGACATTCAAAGACTTGACACACGGAGGTATTATGAGACAGAGAGAGAGGGAGAGAGGGAGAGAGAGAAAAAAAATAATTTATATCCATTTCCTGCACCAACTGGCAAAGTAAACAGTAACCTTCCAAAAACAAATCATTTGCGGGCCAGCAAATGACCAAATCAAAATACCCAGTTGTGCATAAAGCTTCTCTTTCACCATTCTTTCTTTTGGTCATGAAAAGAAATAACACAATTAGCTGAAAGAAAACACAAAGAAAGCACAATGGCCTTGCATTGTACAACCTATGACACGGACCCATGTTGTGGTCAGACCCTATGTCTCCTTAACTAATCAATGGCACTGTGCCTCTGTCAGTCCATCACAGAGCACCGTCTAATGTGGCCCAAACCCACCAAAACTCAGTGTACCTACTTCTTTATTTGTGAAATATAATTTAGCCACGTCTTTAAGATCTGGTATAAATTTAGTCTGTCACAGCAAGTAATATCAGAGAGTTTTTTCAGTATCTAAATCACAACCACATCGCTACTCACTTTATCGGGATTACTGTGTTCTTGAGCTCAAATTTAACCCCCCTCTTTATGTAGCGCTATAACCTACTTTACAATATATTTACAAACCCTCTACAAAGTCAGTTAATGAGACCATTTCTCTGATATAACCCACTTCAAAAGACAAACTTTGATCCATGATCAGTGTTCCCGCTCTAAGAAGCTTTGTACAAACAGACCTCGGTATTTCAGCCTGATGCTAACACATCCTGATATTTGCTGCTTTCCTTGGAGAGGTATCTTTTTGATAGTAATCTGTAGCCTTCTAAGGGCACACTCAGGCTTCCTAGGCCCTCTCCAATGGCCCCTTGTCTTTGAAGTGTGAACTTAAAAACGGTTAAGTGGCGAGGCTGCTAAGCGGTAATGGGACTTCAGTCAAAAGCGTTCTATTTGATTCACCAAAAGTCTCTGTGCTGACGTAAAATAAGATATCATCTCAGCGTCTGGAATGTATTTCCTCCTTTGCTCGATCAGGCTTAATTTGAAGTTGGAGGCTAAGGGAAAGGGGGCTTTTACCTAACGCCAGATCTGATATAGAGGCACACATTGCCTTCATCCACCTCAATTTGTCATCAAGAAACCATAAGAAAAAGAGATTTCCTTTGCTGAGATATTGTAAATTCAGTCTGTTGACCAAAGTGTGGTATGTATGCAACAGTATTTTTACACCTCAAATGATATGTGAGATGTTTAAAAACTGGTGTGGGAAGGTAGTGATCTTTAAAAAATTATATATACTTGTATGTGTTAGCTGTTGTACAACAGGTCACTGCTTCAGGTTCAAGTTCATTGACAATTATTTCTGTGACCAGGCTGGTGCAAATTTACCCACTCTGTATATTGTAATTGTCTTAATAGTGGCTAATAGAGACAGTATGCAGTTGACAGCCAATTGAGTCCTGAGGGGCTAGAGGCCAAAATCCTCAGGTTCCACCCCTGTTTGAGAATAGATCAAATGCTCACTGGAACAGTTGTGGAGCTGCTGGCTCTCCCATTCAACCACTAGATGGAAACAATAGCCTTCTCCACAGCACAATCGCTTTAGCATTCATTTGTTGCATGTTAAGCTTGACTCTTTGCACTGGTTTGCCTCTGAAATGATAGTCAGAGGTGGTTTGAACTGAATGGCATGATTCTGAGGGCAGAAGGCAACCCCATTGTTAAATCAATTATGGTGTCTCTGACCACACACACACATCTGTTACCCAGTCCAACTTCAAGTATCTATCTTGCCTTAGTGTCCTTGAGCAAGATGCTGAATCTCTACCAGTTCCAGGCCTGCTGTTTATTTTTTTTTCCTGCAGGGATCCATAAAGTGTAACATCACATGAAAATGATGACTAACAGTGGCAGAGATTCAAGTACATCTGAATCAGCAACATTAATAACCCATTATTGGGACTGTGTTTTTTACCAATAGGCTACTTGGGGTGCATTTTGTGGCAAAATAACCCATTCGGTGTTTGATTCAATGTAATATTGGAATTTCTCTCATGATAAGGGATCTAGTGGGAGGAAAACCTGGCCAGATTCAGATCATCCACCTTTGTGTCAGAATAGTTTACCTATTTCTTTAGGCTGCCACTTTATGGAATTAGTTTGTATTATAAATCATAGCAGTAAGTGTCAAACTGCTGTAAGACAGAATATAGCCTTAAAAGGGGGAAAAAATTAACGCTTTTCCTAAAATAGCACTCATTTTCATTTTATGCTTTTAACTGATATTAACTGTTCTGTCCAGTTGGTAGCCTGGTAGATGATATGGTGTCTCAACATAGTGAATACTTCTTCCTCCATCTCTGCCCGTGGGGCTGTCGCCTACTTCACGGTAAAAATGTGTACGGTATTTTGACCGACCTCCAAAAAATGTCAGATAATTTTCCTTGTGTGGTGCGTTGCTTGCGCGCCAGGCGAGCTGTGCGCGTCACCGAGTGCCCACCCCCCTCTCACTGAAGTCCCAGAGAGCTGCACACAAACTTCACTGTCGACTCCGAAAGCACTGGATGAAGAGCAGACCGAGTCCCCAGCTAAACAGATCTGGATCCACCGACGCTACAAACCGCTGCTTGAAAGGCGATTTTTCACTTTACGGGCAATCGATTCACGGATTTTTGCGTAATTGTCGCTGTCGGTGTCTCCGTGGTTCACTTTTCCTCCATTGTTGTTCGAAGTTTCCGACTCTCACATTTTAATTGCGGACGTTTATCCCCGTTAGCTGGGGGCTTTTCGTTTTTAAAGACGCGTATCTTCTCAGTAATTAATCAGTGACTTTGTTTGCGTTTGGCCTCTGGGATTATTTTGTAGCGGAGCGGTAACTCAAAATTGGGACCTGCCGTCGCAATGGGGAAATAGCGGGGATCTCTGACCCGAACCTGTGTTTCTGACTTTTTTTTTTTTTTTTTTTTTTTTTTTTTTTTGTATGGACACTATTTTAGAAGCCAAAGCTCTGTTTTCTGACACATGACTAAAAATGAGTATGGATGGCTGTCCATTGAAGGTGGTGATTTTCCTGTGGTGTCTGCTGGTGATCTCTGGCTCCAGCTTTGAGATAGGATCCTATGATCTGGAGCGCGGCAGACCAGCCAAGTGCGAGCCCATCGTTATCCCCATGTGCCAGGGAATCGGCTACAACTTGACCAGGATGCCCAATTTCATGGACCACGACAACCAGAAGGAGGCTGCGATCAAGCTCAATGAGTTTGCCCCGCTGGTGGAGTACGGCTGTGATGTGCACCTCCGTTTTTTTCTGTGCTCCCTCTACGCCCCCATGTGCACAGACAAAGTGTCCACCTCCATCCCCGCCTGCAGACCCATGTGTGAGCAGGCCAGGCAGAAATGCTCCCCCATAATGGAGAAGTTCAACTACGCCTGGCCTGACTCGCTCGACTGTTCCAAGCTGCCGACCAGAAACGACCCCAATGCTCTGTGCATGGAGGCCCCGGAGAACGACACCAGGACCGAGTCCAAGAAAGGAGAGGGCATGCTTCCAGTGCCTCCTCGCCCCAGGCAACCGGGCAGCAGCGGCGGGCGCTCGACCAGCAGCCTCGGCTCCTGCGAGAACCCGGAGAAGTTCCAGTATGTGGAGAAGAGCCGCTCCTGTGCGCCGCGCTGCTCCTCCGCCGTGGACGTGTTCTGGTCCAGGCGGGACAAGGACTTTGCCTTCATCTGGATGACAGTCTGGTCCATCCTGTGCTTCATCTCCACAGCCTTCACCGTGTTGACCTTCCTCCTGGACCCGCACCGCTTCCAGTATCCCGAGCGGCCCATCATCTTCCTCTCCATGTGTTATAATGTTTACTCTGTGGCCTTCATCATCCGCTCGGTGGCCGGGGCAGAGAACATCGCCTGTGACCGTGAGAACGGCGAGCTGTACATCATCCAGGAGGGGCTGGAGTCAACCGGCTGCACCATTGTCTTCCTCATCCTCTACTACTTTGGCATGGCCTCTTCCATCTGGTGGGTCATCCTGACGCTCACCTGGTTCCTGGCTGCGGGGAAGAAGTGGGGCCACGAGGCCATTGAGGCGCACAGCAACTATTTCCACATGGCCGCCTGGGGCATCCCTGCTCTCAAGACCATCGTCATCCTCACAATGAGGAAGGTGGCCGGGGACGAGCTGACGGGGCTGTGCTATGTGGGCAGCATGGACTCGGGGGCGCTCACCGGCTTCGTCCTCATCCCCCTGTCCTGCTACTTGGTCATCGGCACCTCCTTCATCCTCACGGGCTTCGTGGCTCTCTTCCACATCCGCAAAGTGATGAAGACGGAGGGCACCAACACGGAGAAGTTGGAGAAGCTCATGGTGAAAATCGGCATCTACTCCATCCTTTACACGGTGCCCGCCACCTGCGTTATCGTCTGCTACTTCTATGAGAGGCTCAACATGGACTACTGGAAGTACCGGGGGCTGGAGGCGAAGTGTGTGTCTTTCCCCGGCCGCAGGAATGAGGACTGCTCGCTGGAGACGTCGGTGCCCACCGTGGCAGTGTTCATGCTGAAGATCTTCATGTCCCTGGTGGTTGGCATCACTAGCGGGGTGTGGGTGTGGAGCTCTAAGACCCTGCAGACCTGGCAGGGCCTGTGCAGCAGGAAGCTGGCGGACAGGACTAGTAGTAGGAAACCCTGCAGTGGAGTCAGCTGTGGCAGCACACACTGCCACTACAAATCCCCTGCTGTGGTCATCCACATGGCCAAGACAGACCCTCACTCAGACAGCCCGACGCACGTCTGAGGGGGGAGCGCGCGCGTGCACGTAGGTACACATGCAGGCACTCGTGCAAGCGCATCCACACGCACACACACACACACTGCCAAATGCAAACACATGCACAGACACTCATACATGCAACCACACACACACAGATACAGACACACACACACACACCTATGCCCTGTGTAAGGAGCTGCTAAAAGACTTTGTTATGGTGAGGAGCTGAGTTATTCAGTTGAACTGTTATTTACTGCTCTGCTGTTGCCAAGGAACACACAGGCACAGGTATCAGTATGAGAAACTATCCATAAACAGTATTCAATGCATAAAGGGAAATGTTCAGTATTGTTATCCATAGTTTTCTGTTACATTGTGTTCTGTGCAGTAGACATGCCCAGTGTTGCAAAGCAAAGAGACTGATATGGGGGGTATCTTGGAAAATATTAGCCTGTTCTCCTCCCTGAAAGTGGCGTGATAAACTGTATAAATTTGTATAAATGTTTTATTTATTGTAAATATATTTAATTTAAATTTACCTTGGCTCTTACTGAATTCATTGTTTGGATGCATTCATTAAGGCTTGAGTTCTGAAGGTCAAGGGAAATTAAGTGCCTTTTATAAGAACTCTGGTTCTGGCCTTTTGAGGATAATAAATCGTGGAATTCATGTTCAACTTTCCTACTGCGTGATGTTATTGTTGAAGCTTGGTAAGGTATACAACCGCTTTGGACCCCTCTCACTGTGGTGTAATACATATTGAACAATTTAATAGTCTTAAACAGTTGAAGATATGAATAGACACAACTGGGTTTTTTTGGGTTGTTTTTTTTTTTTTTTTTCATTTTAGTCTCATCTTCTCCTCTTCTGATTCTTCTGCCATTCTTCTCCTGGGATTCACACATTTTTACAGTGGGACTCTGCCAAATGTGTTGTGTTCCAAGTGCATTGCTATATCCCAGAGGCGTCCCCAACAATAATCCTCAAAGAGAATCGCTGATGAATAGAGTGACAAACCATGGCAAGTTCGCATCATCATCTTTAAAATGCAGGAGCAGTTTGCGGAAGAATATATTTAATTAATGGCTGTTTTAATCCTTCCCCAGAATCACTATTGTGCCCTCTTACTTTCCCTGCTCTGTTTGATCCCCATGCAAATACTCAGCACTTTGATCTAGAAGGACAAATCTGAAGTGGATTTTCATCCTTATTGCATGGCTCCTCTGGCAGCTTTAAGTTTGGCTCCAGCATATAAAATTGTGGTTGCCAATTACATGGTTTATAAACTGTTAATATTCAATGTTATAACTGGTTTATGATTATCTTAGGTGTATTTTTAAGTACAAGGAGCTTTATGTCTAATGCAGTTGGAAAGAATTCCACTGCAAACTCTGAAAGATTATTTTCAGCAAACTGACTCTCAATTTTGCTTGTCTAAAGAATACAGAAGCTTTTTATTCTCAAATAATTACCAGCAGATATAATTAATTTGTGATTAGTGAGATATTCAAAGGAAAAGTTTAGCATAATACTCCTTTTATTTAAAATACTCCAAGTTGGAGAGATTTTTTTTTTTTTTTTTTTTGGTGATTGAGTCAGAAGGTCCTGTAACTAACTTCTCGCCAATAAAGCATTTTTATTATGTGCAAGAGCCATATTCCCAAATGGGCCATAAAAAAAGTAAAAATAAATAGCTGTTACATTTTGAGATCCATAGACCATATTTTAACAATTTAAGTGTCAACTCCAATTGCAGCCACACTCTCAAGCCATTTTGCAACAAAATACGCTGGAAATTATAGTGTTTGACAGTGAATTTGATTGTTTATTATGTCTGTGTGTAATTGTGTGCGGTGTCACCACCAGCAAATAGGAATGATAGCATGGAAAAGCTCGATGACCAGGAGCTTGTATTTATATGTTGCGTCATGACATTACTGGAAGCTGGCTCAAGTGAAATTCCTTTAGTGTGAGCCTGCCATGTGCTCGCCGATTTCTCCAAAGGTTAAAAGGTGGTGTTTATGTTTTTAAAGTTCATTTTCCCCTCTTTGCCTTACAAGGGTTAAAGAACATTTAAACTTGTACTACAGCTTGTCCCATGTATAGTTTAGCATTCATTTACTTAACACACACTAAAGTAAATCAAAGTTGTATTTAAGCTGTCACTGTAGTAAATTAACCACATTTCCACTTGGTTCTGTGCTGTGTGGATGTGTGGAACGCATGAGTTAACTTAAATTACTGATTCCTTACTTATTCAGAACAAGATTTGGGTTAACTATTAACATCCTCCTTCTTGTTTTCATTACTTAGCCATTGTAGATGTTGTCCGTTGCTTGGCAGGCGAGTCCTGTGAGTTCTGGGCTCTGACACTGTGTGGATCACATTTAACTATTAAAAAAGAGTGTTTTGCTTGGAGCCTGTCGGCAGCCAGAGTCTTGGTTGGTGGTGTTTAAGCCACATGTTCCAGTTCATGGGTGCCTGAAAGGGGGCGCGTGCTTCCTCCCTGGTTTACACTCCAGTGACATGACCCAGAGAGGCCAGACACTTGCTCTGTGAGACACAGAGCAGCCTGTCCCACCTGTGCTTGGCTTCACTGATTAGATAGGAAGGAACTAAGTGCAGGGGGGGACAACACACAGGCCAAGTTTCTCTTCAACCCTCTGCAGCATGGCTTTGTTTTTACTGTTCTTTTTCTTTCTCAGCATTTCTTTTTTCATTTACTTTTCGCTGCTGCTGCACTTCTCCTTTTTTCATTCATCCAATTTACTGCTGAATGTTACCGAGGCAGGTTCTCCAGATGATGAAGGCCAATAGAAATAACTGGTTATAGGGGCAACAGGATGTTGTTATAACAAAGTCTTTGCTCTGTTTCTCTTTCCACAGATATGAATTCTGTCGTTACTTTTTTCAGGTCACTGACAGCTATTTTTAGCTCGCTGTTCTGTCTTCGTAGAAGGGGGAAAAAAAGTCACACAATATACTTCAGATAGAGGCAAAAAAGGAGGTTCATTCCAAAAACAGAGTTTGTTTGAGCTGTGGTTCCTTTGGCGCCAGAGCTGTGGCTGCTGGTGCAGGACAGAGCCGCTGCCGGGAACACCTTCCTTACACACACACAGACACACACCTGAGGTCTGCACTGCTGGACCTGGGCCAGCCAATCAGCACAGGGGCCACTCTGAAGACCCCACCCCATCTTCCAGTAATGCCCAATTTCAGGAGCAAGTGAGCTTGGTCTCGCTCGAAAGATTTAGTTTGGCTGAGTATCCACAGTGTTTTTCTTCTCTTCTGGCTCAGGAGGTTAAATAGTGTCAGAGTCAGTCGCCCTGAGCAGCTCGTTTGTCTGGGCCAAAACTGAGGCTACTCCCTGAAATTTTTTCCTCTTAATTTCTTGGGAATACAGCATTGTATTGACTGGGAGCCCAACAGGGTATTTATTGACACTGAAGAAATATGCTACACCTATATTTTCTTAGGATCTGTAGAATTTGTTTTCTATTAAAAGGTGTGTGTGTTGAAAACTTAAGCGGCTCTCCTGGTTTTGCTGCTGACACTATGTTTTTGTCTGCTGATGAGAGTAGAAATCCCTCCATCTGGTCATGGGTCTGATTAAAGGCGATCATTACGGTATCAAGGCCCCTCCCTCCTAGACTCAAACCCCTGCCCACCCCTGAGGGGAAAAAAAGGGAAAATAAAGCATCCTTCATTACCCTGCCCTCCCTCCTTCCACGGTCCCTCACCCCCCTTGAGCACTATCCCTTTCCTGTGCTGTTTTGATGTGTAAATGAGCGTATTGAAAACCTGCAGTCCCCCAAAGAGATGCTTTCCATGAAAATGCGGCAGTCAGAGAGCACCAGAGTTCACACAGCTCGCCACTCCTCGCAACCAGACTCCAATCAGACACCCAGTCTGCCACTGCTGTCCTGCCTGTTAGAGCAAGACACACACACACACACACACACACATACACACACATACATACACACACAGTCATACACAAACACACAAACATGAAATTACACTCACAATTACACAGACACACGCTGGCTCATATGGTTATGCAAACATAAACATTTACATGGTGACGTCTGAGATGAATCAGTGCCAAAGGTGCAACAGAGGCTAATTTGACAGCCTGGCCTTAGTGTAATGCATTGCTCCAAGAAGGAAAAAAGTCTTTAGTATCTGGCTGAAGAGATACAGCAGCTGAATTTTTACTGCAGCATTTACCAAGTCAATGAAACTGAAGCTCACAGACCAGGAGAATTAATTCTTTTTCTTTTTTTGCAGTACAAAGCAATGGCTGTGTTGTCCAGTGTGGCTCTGCAGAGGAACTACTCAAGTCAGGATTTGTAGCACAATGCCATACACCGAGACTTTGGTACCATTCAAAGTAACATCACTGCACCTACACATATACACTTATAGGAGCCCATACATCAACATTTGCGACAAATTAATCATCCAAACAATTTTAGTTCCTCTCTATTGTCACATTCCCCCTCCTCTCAGCCCAGTGAAAGTTGTAACTGTATTTGAACTGAACTCAAGGATGTAAATTGTCAGTCGCAATCAACATCTCAAGTCTTCTCCTTTCATCTCAATCTAAAAGGGTTGAAACATGAATACCAATGGAAAGAATCTGAACTGATTTGACATACCTCTTTTAATTCGAATCAGAGCGAATAATTAATTAACACTCAACGAAAAAGATTGTAAAAGACTTTCGAAAAGGATTTTAACTTAAATTCACTATATGGCAAAGTGAACTGTTGCAAATCAAAGCCAGTGACATTTATGCGTGCATTTTAGGAATTTAGTTGATGCTATTGTCCAGAGGAAACAACACAATAATAGCAGAATAAATAGGTATTTGTATCTTATCAAAATAAATAGTTTATGAGTTGCTTCCACACATATATATCAAGTGGCAGGAAATGTACATGCTATCAGAACATCAGAGGGTTTGTATTCAAGATGAATATATATTCGACTGAGTGCAGAAAGTGCAAAGTGGAACAATTTACCAACCAGAACAAGGGGGTCATCATAAATGGGATTCCCATGACTTTCACTCATATTTTTCTAAACACTTAAGCTACTGTCAAAGATAAAAATGGCCATTGCTGCTACTTCACCACTAAAGATAGAGATAAGGAAGCACAAAGGCACGAAAGATTATGTTAAGAACATGGTGCAGCAGGAGGAAGTTTCTAGACAAAGTTTCCAGCTTTTTTGCTGTATCTTTTTTCAGTGTGTTTTTTTCATCGCCTTTGATCAATAAGCAGAAGACAGAGAAGTAAAGCTTTCTCATCCCTCTGTACTCATTCCTGTGCTCTGTCTGCCTGTGGCTGAAGTGAGAGATGAATCAGTGAACAGAGGGAGGTTCCGCCGCTCTCTCGCTCTGAAGCGTACAGCATTGCTGTGATCACTGTTAATCTCCTTTGCCACTCTGCTGCCATATCCTCAAATACATTCATCTCATTTCCAATAGCATTCACAGCCTCCTCTTCCTTTCCAATTAGACACCGTCAAGATTTCAAAAGTCATCCTTTGGTGTTCTGCAGCAGGCAAGATTGGTCTTTGAGCTGGGGGTCAGCAATGGCAAGTATTTGTTTGAGGGTTAAATCACGGCAGGCCTTTCATCATGTTGTTATGTTGCACGATCAGAGGCTCGGGATTATGTAGGTCAGACGTTGGAGAGCGAGAGCAACCCTTTTGTAGCTGCCATTTTTATTCAGTTGCTAGGCAGCACCCGCTCTAATCTCTTGTACCAAAGAGTCTCTCCCCAGAGAAAAAGAGAGGGAGCAGGAATTACAAAGGACAAAAAAAATCGGAAAACAACATCAACAAAGAACACGAACTCATGCAAAGGCCTGCTTTTAGAAACACTCTAAAGAGAGGGAGTGGAAAAGGACAGGATGTAAGCGTCTAAGCTCGGCCCAGAAACCTCCTCCAACCTTGCTCTTTATGCCTGAGCTTCTTTACACCCCTTTGGTTTTGTTTGCGGCACTAGCTCAATAACTAAAGGAAGGATCGTCTGGTCACACAATGACCTCTATAAAACGGCATGGCAGATTACACTGTCCACTCAACATACGAAGCCGTGAAACAATTTTCAGCATTTGGGTTATTTAACATCAGTATGGGGATTTAGTTAAATGTTTTGTCATTGCAACCACTGAAAAAAGGTTGCAAAAAAAAAAAAAAAACTCAGTGATGGGTCAGTGAAAACAAAGCAACTGTGTGATTCACAATCAGGCAAAGCATCTGTCAACAGGTCCTGAGAGGGATCAGAACTTGCTCCGATCCAGGGCTCGGTTGTCTGGCAAGTGCGGCTGCTGTCACACTGCTGCTGCACCCCCATCCTAAATGTGCTCATGTCACGCTCCGCCATCAAAGGCTCACCCCTCGGGTCTGTGTTCTGAGAGAGGAGGCACAGCCCTCCCCCATCCACTGATCCCCCCGGGTCGCTAAGGATCTTCTCTTCTCCCTTGCATTTCTCCCTCTTTGATTTGGAGTTTTGAAGTTTTTTTTTCCTTGTCTATTTTTTCCCATACTTGGTTTTGTTTCATATTGACTGGTGAGATTCATGAAGTTTCCAGATGAGGTACCTACTCCAAGCTTGGCATTTTAACACTGATTACACTTAAACCGCCTTTAATCCTTGATGATGCAACTGCTTTAACTCTTAATATTCCCAAACAAAGACTAAGCAAATCATTCAATATGAGCGATTAGACTGCAAATGCGAGATTAGACTGCACTGTGTGAGTGAGGGCCTTATTTACACTGATAGAAAATTTGTCTTTTGGCATGTTAAAAGTCACATTCATCCCCATGGAGATAGGCCATGGGTTGACTGTGCAAGTGTGTTTTGTGCACGCTGCTCCTTCATACACTAAGTGCTGGTCCTGGTCTTGGATGTGCTCTGAACCTCCTCTCATTTTGATCTGAACCCAGTCTTAATTTGCACCATTTGGACAGTCTTGACATGGTATTGGTCTTGATTAAAGTGGTTGTATCTCAATACAGACTGAATGAAGTGAGTGTCTGACAGAGGGGTGGGTGGCTAATTGCAATTTCCCCACAGGGCACATGTACTAGTCTGAGACAAAAGAGTGTTTTACTCAACTAGACTATCTGAAGGTCTAAAAGTTCTTTGTGCGGCAGCTGATGGGTCTGGATGGAGGGGTGTAATGAGACAAACCACCCCCCCGGACCTTTCCCACATTCAGTGCACTGCTAATTAAGGAAATGGTGTGCATGTGTCTGAGTGTGAGCGTGTGTGTGTGTTTGAGAGAGAGAGAGAGAGAGAGAGAGAGAGAGAGAGAGAGAGAGAGAGAGAGAAGCAGTGTGTGTGCATGTATTGTGTACTCGTGTGTGCAGGTATGGGGGGCCTTTGGAGTGTCACCCATGTTTCCCCAATGGTAACAGTGTTCTTTAGTCCTGGTTTGTGTTCTCCACATGAACGTTTTAATTAGCATCGGTCAGTGCACATTAGTCCATATTGCACAATATATTTACAGTAAGGAGGTAGCCGGTGAGGTTGCTCAGTGTAGTCTGTATTTTGTGGACAAAATGAGACAGAAAATTCAACAGGACAGATCTGGGCAGTTCAAACGCATTTGCCCAAAAAATGTCCTATCATCAATTAAGCCTTTTTTTCCGGTGAGAGCTGTTGACTCAGGCTGATCGCTGTACATTAGCCAGTGTAGTAGTAAAGGGAACCAGCTGGGGCCACACTCGCTCACACACTGGACCTTTTGTCAAGGTCTCAGCCCCCCTCAACTAAAATAAAACCTTGTTGCATGAGAGATATTCTTTATGTAGAGGCAGACATTGTTCCTATTGTGGCGTGTCAAAGCTTACATGCCAGGTCCAATACGGTGCTGAATAAACTGTGGTTTGTGTACATACAGTAACTGTAGGCTTTGGAAAAGGAGCAAGGCAGCGGTCTGTGATGATCTTGGCGGCTGGTGAGGATTTGGCATGCAGAGCAAGAGCTAGAGCAGCAGCACCACATGCAGTCTTTTCCCTCAGGATAATAACTGCTTGTGGAGTGGAGGGAGAAAACCTGCAAGGATCAGCCTTCCTGTTCACACCCCATCATGCCTGAGCTGGCATGATCCTTGTGTTGTTATGGTCATGAGACATTTCCTGTGTGTGTTTTGGGGTTGCATCTGGGCTTGTTTACAGCCCAGGGTAGAGCCTCATTAAGTGGAACATGGTGCAGGGCGGATGTAAGGGGGGGCTGACGTGACTATTAGTGGAGCCAGACTGTAGCCCCAGACCAGAACCCAACTGGGCCAGGTGCTCCGTACTGCAGCGCGGTTTCCACAACACAGCCAAACAGGGCTTAACACGCCTTACTCATTATTTGTACCACTAATTTCCCTCCCACACTGAAGTTTCATGTGGCTTTTGTTTACTCTTTTTGCCTTGTTTCCATCACAGACGATTTGTCAGATCACAGTTTCAAATTAAGGGGTGTTGTACTTGATCACATGTGAACATAGAGCAACAGATCCCAAACCTTTCCTTAAATATGACTGAATAAATCTGGGCGGTTGCGGCTGATTCATCTTGTCTTTGCATGAGCACATATGGCACACTTGTGGATGTGTGTGGGGGACTTGCCCATTCCCTGTGCATCATTTGTGTGTCACCCTCACACACAAAGCCCCTCTGGGCGAAGCACTTACAGGAATTCCTCCACAGATCCAGCGTGAAGTGTCCGGCAAGAGTAAAATTGTGCAGCATAGGACAAAGCAAGAGAGGGATTAGGGATCCCCCCCTTCTGCTGCGGCCCTGATCACGCACACCGGCGCTGTGTAACACTCAACATAATCAAACACTCACCCAGTGTGACACACAACACAACCAAACACTCTTCTGGGGCTATGCTACTAAAACAAACCCTCTACTGGAACCCCGGGGGCTGAGGCGAGTGGTGGAGGAGCTGCGGGGGCGGATGTGAGGGAGGCCAAGAACCCAGGGTGTTTATGCTGAACAGCCAGAGAGTGGGAAACACACGGAACACGATCCCTATGTTTTCCTTACCCTAGCTAATCCGACAAAACGACAGAGGGAGCAGATTCCCTTACAGAGAAAGCTGCCACTTAGATATTTATCCTCGCTAAGGCAAACATCTGGCCCCGGCGGGCTCTTTTCATACGGCGATATGAGTGGGTGTGATACTCTGCCGCATTTATTTGGGTGTGAAGTTTTAATTAAAAGTGAAAGCGATGCCCGCCAGCAACCCCCCCGACCTCCACCTCTCACCACCCCTCGGCTTTGTCTGTTGCCTAAGTTTCATCTACGCGTGGAACAGAAAGGGATAGAGGTACAGAGAGAGAGAGAGGAATGACTAGAGAAAGACAGGTGGAGAGAGAAGGGGTGGGGTGGAGGGGGCAGACACCCAGACAGACAAGAGGAACAGGCAGGCAGGCTGAGAGCGAAGAGGCAGGGGACATGATCTATCCACTCAGGAGGTGCTGATGGTGTGAAATTTCCCTCCTTGTCGTTTGTTTTCAGTGGCAGTCAGACGGAACAGCCTGGGTCACATACAAGTGCCCAGTGCCCCCACACAGAGAGGGAGGGCGTATTGCTTACAGAAAAATCTGCTTACTCTCAAGGGCCTGGTTTCCCAAAAGTACCCTTGCATGCAAGATCACCTCTGTCTCCTGGCTCAGAGCAGGCGTACCTACACTTTCTCAGCCCAGTGCCCAAGGCAAACTCCAAGAGTGCCAACCCCTATTTTCAAATGGGAACTTAAAGTTCAGCAAACATGATTTTAGCACTGGAATGTTTTGGGGAAATGTATTAAAGTTATATTGGACTGATCTGTTTCTATCCACTCTGCTCTTTGTTTCCACTCTTCTGGAACTCGCCTTTGTCAGATGGTGTGCAGTTTTGGAATGAACGATGACATTCGAACATTCGTTTCAGTTCAAGCGAAGATATTTTGAGTGAGGCTGACAGTACTGCAGCTTTTGCGTAATTGTACACACAGTCAGACCTACAGTCTGGGGTTTAAGAATGGGAGTTCACTGGCTTGTAATTATGATACAGTGCTCATATCATAAATACAAAACGGTGAACTCATCACCTGAAGCTTGTTTCTATATACACACTTTGTTTATAAAAATAAAGCTAAACCTTCCATCAGTCATTTGCTGTTTCCTTAGGTTGTGATGCCACTTTTTATCAATCCAGGCTTGTGCTTTTTGAGTTGGCATAGATCAAGTAACTATGTGCACGTGAGGCTATGTTCATATTGTTAACATCCAGCCCCAGCACCCCAATGGTCAGGTTACTGTGCTCAATAAACAGGTTATTATAAGGGATTATAGTGGTTATGTCCATATGCATGCATGCCCTAGATTAACTTTAAACTGTAGGATTTCTCATGACTTTAAATCAGCACTTCTACTTGTAAAACAAATGATAAATCAACTCCCTGTTACAATTTACTTGACAACAATGTGAGCGTTTGCAGACCATAAATCGTTCTGGAGTGGGTTGCTGGTGATACGACCAGCCAGAGTGAGTTTATTCAAGCATTCAAGCAACTAATTTTCTAAATTGTTGCTCTCTTGTCAGCCCCCTGAGCCACTAACATGACTCACAGTCTGTTTTTTTTTTTTTTTTTTTTTTTTTCAGATTTTTCTCAAGGTTTAGATTTCCAAAACATGTCTCTGTTGTTATTTCTATTCTATTTTTTAAGCCTCCTACCTGACTAATTAGCGGTATTTTATTCAGCTTGGAACACAAAAAGCTTTTTACAATACAACAAACCCAGCAACTATGGGTAGCACTGATCTGGTGACTTTTTTTTTTTTTGCTTGTCATGAGCCACCTTTGGGACTCACCCCGGGCTCTGAAACGCGCTCGCCTGGGGTCTTACCACTGACAGATGTCCAGCGTATGGATACGGTAATGAGACTTACCTCACCTGACTGTCACTCAGCAACTGGCGGCTGGGCCCTTTGCTCAAAAGTGTCTGACCTATCATGTGTTACCTGGCCATGCTCTCAGTGTGAGAGGATGTTAATTGGCGGTGAGGCGCCAGACCCCCTCCCCCTGCTCCCCCCTTTTGCACCCCTCCGCCGGCGTCAGTCCGAGCCAGGAAAGGTGGCATAAAGCCTGGCCTCAGAGAGCTCCAGACTCCCTGGGTCCAGAGGGAAGCAGAAGGCATGTTTCAGTCTGTTGGGGCCATTGCTACAGCCTCCACCTTGCAAGGACTTTTATACTTTCATGGAAACCCTGTGTGAGCAGCCCAGGGAGCCCAAAGCGCCTTTCTGAGAACGTTAGGACAATTATTTGCGATTTAAAACTCTCTCCTCTCTCCTGCTTAGTGCTTTTCAGAGGTCCCTCCTGCCTGATTGGAATTCACCCAACGTGTGTGTGTGTCTCTCTCTCTCCTGGCTCCTGTCTGCCGTCCGTCTGCCTCCCCTGGATTGGACTCCTGTCGCCTTGCAGTGAAGGGCCACTCAACCTGGGCGGATATTCTTTCCTTCACATCTGCTATGAATTTACCAGAGCCAAGCCATTCAAAGACTCCTTTATGGAGCCGTCAGCAGCCCTGTGACTGCTTCCTATTAAGACACATGCACACTTAGTGCACACGCACACAGGCACACACACACACACACACACTCAAGTAGATACACTCAGGTTTGTACTTACACACATGTTCACACTCACATTCCCACACATATTTGAATAAGCATTTTTCTATATGTTCTCTCTTTCTCTCTCTCTCTTTCTCTCTCTCTCTCTCTCACACACACATACACACATACACACGTGTATGCATACACCTCCAGTTTCCTACTAAACAAGGAATCTGAACTTAGGTCAGGCCTGACAGCTGCAGGCTTTTTTTTTCTTTCTTTCTTTTTTTTTTTTTTTTAATGAATCACCCGTGTTTGGTTGAGCAGTGCATGGGTGGTTATTGGACCATTACACACTTTAATCTATTTATTCCTGACATCCCCTCACAAGGCATATGCACACTCCCGAGAAACATGAGCCATGACAGCAAGGCCATCGGGCCGTGTTAAATGTGTGTTAGTGCTAAGTTCGTCCTTGTTCTGGAGTCAGTCGGTGGACAGAGCTGGCCAGTGGAAAGTGATGGTCTTATAGATCTGCTAAGATGCTTTAAGGGAAACAGGACATAAACTGGTGTGATAGAATATCACTGTACATTCATTAGATTCCTTTGGCAGACAAGGCTAGCCAGGCCTGACTCATTAATTACCAAACTAGGTTTTCTTCACTTTTTATTTGCATTGAGAAATGTTTCTCAATCCAAATCTAATTTCCAAGGAAATCCCTACCACATTAGAATCGAGGGAGCTTCTTGGACGAAGAGTGAAACAAAACGGCTTCAGGACTACGCAGAACGTCCAGCTGCATTTGACTTACTACACGAAGACATACCACCGTGGATGACTGAAAACCTTCATTAACATGTTTCTCGGTACAGATTTATGTCCTAAAGACTTTGACTTCTTCACAGAAAGAAACGTGAGCTCACCATACACAAGGACCTCTTTATTAACAATAATTTTTTGTCAGTTTTCCTCGGATCATTCTTATAAGCTGATACTGTGGCAGAGACGAGGGGATCAGGGCGTCCTTGTGGCTCGGTGGTCTACACGCCACAGAACTGTAGCCTAAGTTTGAAACTGGCCCGAGACCTTCGCTGCATGTCATCCACGTCTACCCTGTCTCTCGCCACCTTTAAACTGTCCAGTGAAGGCAAACATGCCAAAATATAATCTCAGAAGGTGGTGAGGGCAAGATTTAATAAGGCAGGGCTTTGTGTTAAGCACACGTTATGAGAGAACCATTACGCCAACTCTGAGCTTATTTTTTACTCCTGCTTTGTGCCGACTCATAACAGTGGGAGACAGTTAACTGGCTTTCTATCATTCACAACTCAACTTTAAAAAATAAAATACAACACTTCAGCCTGGAAGATACAGGCCTATCCAGTATTTGGGATCACTAGCCTGATCTCAACCATAGGATGAAGCCTCAGAATGTATCATAAAATGTCTCAACCTACTTATTTGGTCTACAAGTTTGACTGCCTTTCATCTTCTCCACAGCACGTTCATCCAATTGTTGCTACTGCCATATCCCAAATCCTGACTTCAAAGAAATCCCTAGGTGATCCCGAGGTTATTCTTTCCATTCTTGCTCTTCAGATGTAACTCTGTTTTCTTTTTTCTTTCTTATAATATTTATTCATGTAAAAAAAAATCCTTTAATTAAACTATTATTCACAAATTAGAATGCAACACGTAGAGGAAGAGCCCTTCATTTAGCAGTTTGATGAAAAGCCTGGCCAAGTCTGTGTGATGTCGGCTTGGCGCTCGTGCGTCTGGTTGCAGTCATGGCAGAGAGGATATATGACTGATATGTAAATGCTGCTGTTTGGAGTCTGGTCTGCAGGAAGATTCAGACTGTTTCTGAAGAGTGCAGGATCCCCTTTGGGATAAGAGCTCTGTCTTCCCAAGAGAAAACCCATCCTCTGAACTCCTCTATTTCTGCACTCACTTGCTTTTTTCTCCCCCACTTACTTTGGTTATATCATCAAAGGGAGAGGACGCACATCAGTGGAGAAAATTGGGGGAGAAGGGTGGGGTAGTGAGTTCTGTTTTGTGAATAATGCATTAATAATCATTCGCACTTGCATTGAAAGCAAAAGGAAGAGCGAAATTTAGGGCATGTCGCTGCTGCGGTCATATGAGTTGGTTTTGGCACTCAATTTTCAGGTCACCTTTATGCTCTGTGAATGATTATGTTACTGTCTCTCTCTGTTCTGGCAGACTGTCAGGATTTTTCTGTCTCTTTTCCTTGTCCTCATTTTCCTTTTATTGCGACTGTGTGCCTTCTTGCAACTGCTGGGGTGATAGACTGCCATACCGACTGCCATGCTGCTGCCTGAGCTCATCCTGCACTGTGCCATGGCATGACACAAATTGAGTTTACTCCCTCAGCTCAAAATTCCCTGCACACTCCACACAGCAAGAGAGCCTGACTCACTATGTGATCTGGGTGATGCCAAGTGTCAATAAATTAGGCAAAAAAACTGTAACCTCCTCTTAGGCGAAGTCTCACTGCTACAAAGCCCTACATGTTGTTCAGCCGTTTGCACACATCATTATTTTGATATCATGTTGAAGACAGACAGAAATCTGATATCTGCACTTGTTAGCTTGTAGCATCTTTGTCATCACTCCACTGGCATCACAGTCGTACTGTTAGCTGATTCAAATTTTATTTACAGTCATAATATTATTCACAATTGTCTTAAAGTCACAGCGAAACAGCATTTTTCAGAGCCTCGTGTTTCTGTAATTTGATGTGTTTCCTCTTGAAACAGGTTGTTGTTGGGGCTTCACACAGAAAGGCATTGTTCAAAAGTATTAAACAGTAGTAGATCAGTTAAGGAGAAAAAGGCAGGTTTATTCGATGGGAGGCGTGTAATTAAAATATATGTTAAAATGTAATATTTTTAATGGTTGAGGCATAAAAGGCAGAATGGCTCAGAGTGACATCACTACTGAGGATCCAATCCCAATCCCAAGTCATGGGATTTTGATATAAAATAGAAGCATACATAAATAGATAAATAAAATAATATAGACTGTAAATTCACTGACATTTATTATTAAAGGTCTACTATCAAAAATTGTCAAGGGCTGGTTTAAGGGCCCTTAGATTCAACTGAACAAAAATGTGGCGTAAGCATGTAATTTGGTGGTTGTGCCTACAAGGTTCTCATCATGAGCCCCTGTAACTGATAAATTATGTGTTTAGTGCATGTTTTTTTTATTAGTCGAGTCTCACTGATCAAACCCTTGACATTCTTTTGCACAGTGCACAATTAAACTGGTGAATATTCTGCATGTATGTTTTTTCCATGTCAGTGTGACTTTACTAAAGGCCAAACTCGTCCCTAACATGCACAGCAGCCTGCAGAACGTAATGTTTGATGAGAACGAGAGTGGCAAACGCACTTGTTCGCTCCTTGCCAGATGCCCTCTGCACCGAATAGGGCCTTCTAACTATAGGTAAATATTTGCTGGGTTGGTTGCTCTGCTATTCTCCCATACATACAGGCTGCGGCTGTCTCATACGCTCCTGCTGGGTTCAAAGATTACTCTGCGCGTGGTCAGTGTTTGCTTGCTGAAGTGCTGCAGCACCTGATACTGTTTTGCTCAAATTTTTGAGCTGAGCAGTCACATGGTAGCTGACACAGCCCTAAACCTGGTAACTTAGCATTTGCAAATAAGTCTTTACATATCAGACGGGTGGGGTTTACTGCGTTAAGACAGTTTAGATCACAGAGAAATAATCAAATAAAGACTTTGAAGTAGTTTCCTACAGACTCAGAGCATTGTCTTATCAGTTAAACCCCACCTGTCTGCTACTCCAAGGAGATTAAAACAGGATTATTTAGATGTTCTATTTGAACCAGGTGTGACTTTGCTTTGACCCATTGGACTCTGCTGATTCTCAAGTTTGGGGTTTCCTCAAAGTATCTTAGTGCTGACATTATCCTCCCTTATCCTGAGACAGGGTGCTAGTGGTAAGGAGGGGACAATCTAAATGTAGAGCACTCCTTCACCATGTGCTGTGTAATAGGAGTTTATTTAACAAATCCCTCCGGGACACTCGCGCTTGCATGCGTTTCACCACAGGGGTCAGAGTGCAGGGTCAGCCAGGAGTGGTGGAGGCAGGGCTGCAGTGGTTTTGCTTTTGTGATGGACACACAATTTTTCCACTCTTAACAAAACCATTTTTGTGAACAGAGCCTTCATTAGTGTGCAATACACCATCGTCACTGAGGCACTTTCTCTTAAATGTTAAATGACCTCTGCACTTGCTCCAAGTTGCTCTTTTGAGAAATTTATTGACTCCTGTCATAAACCTGAGGGAATGGGGAGCACAAAGCTTGTTTCCGTTGTTTTACAAAAAAAAAAAAAACAAGTATGAGACAAAATGTCTTGTTAAGATGTGTATTTTTGCTTTGTCTTGGCCACAGGTTTATGCTGTAGGCAGCATCTACATGCGCTGAATGCTTCGACCTCAGTATGGAGTGAATCTTGGCATGTCTATTATTGCTTGTCTCATTGTTCTCAGTAAAGGATGCACAGTTTGACATATGTATGTTTGTTCATGTACAAGAGAGAGCCTGATAGATCCACCACTGCAATTCTAAACGCAGAATTAAAAATGTTGGGTAAACTGTAAATAATGTTAATGTATCGTGAATGCATTGTATTATATTGTATTCGAGTCAAATTCCTGAATGCTAAAAAGACCAAGCATTCCAAGAGCGAACCAAAACATAGCTCAGAGTTCATTTGAAGTTCGTTCAAAACATATTCATTTTGGTAGAGCACAGTGCAGTTGGTTTTGGCATTCGTTTCCCATTGTGGTGAGCAGCCAGCCACCGATGTTGGCTGTCATAGGTGTTCAGTCAGCAAGAAAATACGACTTCAAACACAAATAACAACAAGACCGTCAAAAGACTGCAATACCTCACTATCGCCTGAAGGCTTGTAGCTCATAATGTCCTCAATCTGCCATTACCTTCTTTTTTTCTGGGTCAAGAGCACGTAATGTCCCATGGACCCGCATCCTCTCTCTGCTTCCATGGCTTAAGCTGGAACGGTTAGAAAGATTTTGTGCGTTTGCAATATTTGTACAGCGAATCATGTAAAAGGAATGAGAGCCAGTAGTAAATATAAATCCCTGGGGGGTAAATACGAGAGCTTGACATTTTGTGGAGCTCAGTAGAGTCCTGGCATATTCAAATTTAGGTTTACTGGAGTTGCAGAGCAGTCACCGATTTCCCCCACATAGCATCAGCTGAAGTAGCACTAATCAAGTGTTTCCACTAAGCCACGAGTGACTTGTCACATCTCTGACCTTTACTCTGATCCATCCCAGCTCCTACACCTGTTGCCAAATTACAGACAGCTCACAGGCTGTCAACACCTTTTATATTGACATCAGATCTTGTCCTCTTGTCACTTCTCCTCTGCTAAATTCATCACTATGTTTTCAGTTTCGTTGTGAGTAGCTGGAAAACGCCCATCTGTTCTAGTGGAGAAAACGCTCAGTGAAACAAGCTCTGACCAATAAATTATCTTGATTCAGACCATGTAGACACTATTGCAGCTTTATTACTGCAAAATTTTCTCCACAGGTTCCTTCTGTCCAAACTGGAATGGATTTTTTTTTTTTTTTTGGTTTAAATTATTCTTCATATTTAGTCTCACTGTGAAAGCAAACTTAATGAAAATATGCCCCAACTGTCCATTTGCCCCTCACCATGTGTGGACCTGCTGGGAAATACACCCACAGCCCGTTTTGAGTCACAGAAACTGTGGTTAGTACAGAGGCTGTGTTGTGTGGTTTAACTTGTGTGGTCAACTTGCACCGTCCCACCTTAACCAGTGAAACCATCAGGTCAGCTTCACCTTTTCCACAGAAACTGCTTTCATGGAACAGTTCAGGGCAAAGTCTCCCAATGCCCTATAAAGAATGAGGCTGTTTGTGTATTGTGGCAGAATTTACCTAAAACTACCTGTAACCAGTGGACCTGCTGCATGAAGGTTCGACCCTTTTTTTTTTTTTTTTTTAACCCTCAATGAAGAGAACAACTTTGAGAATTCTTGAGAAAGAGTCCACACCAGAGAATAAGACAATTGCAGGATATTTTATTAAAAAGTAAAGAAGACATTGGTCTGCGGTCATGGCCACCCCATCCTCCTCCCCATTATCAATCAAAGTTTACAGCTGGCAGTGATGTCTGGCCTGGAGATGTTTAACACCTCAACACAAAGAAACAAGGACTACGCTCTTCGTCCATAGCCTTTATTGGAAATTCTTTACATGTGAATCCCCCCCTGCCCCGAACCTCCCCAAACCCAGTTTTAGAGACTATAAATATATATATAAAAAATGAAAGTGTAAAAGACTTTTGTAGTTCCTCCAGAAATAAAGAAAGCATTTACAGACAGGTCTCAACTTGAGGAGGGCAGTCACTTTTGCATGTTTTTTTGAAAAGACTTATAATGATTAACAGCCAATGATGAATTTTTAATTATGTCATGTACAGAGGTGAACAAAAACAAAAAGCATCCTGATGCACTGAAGGAAAAAAAAAAAAAAAAAAAACAAAAGTGGCCAAATGAAATCCAACTAAAATCAGAAAAGGCTTGATGATACCAGCACTAGAAACACTTAGGAAAACAGCACAGCACAGTACAACAGAACAGGGTAAACCAATATTTGTAAACCACTGCCTTATCGATATATACACTGCTGAGGGGCCACCACTGCCGCTTTAAGAAAAAAAAAATTCTCTGGACATTCACAAGTGTGTCAACAGGTATTTGCTTGGTGGGCACTGTGCCTATCTCATTCTGAAACATACTTGCTACAGTTACTGTCAAATTTATTTTTAGAAATTGAAAAGCTTACTGGTTACTCAGCAAAGTGGCTACAGGACCTGGCGAACTCTGAGCCAACATGGAACAGCTCTGCAAGGCGCCCCACTTCTTGGCTGCCAGAGGTGGGTGCACCCACAAAGCAGCAGGGTGCTGGGTGTTAGGTTTACGACAGTCCTGCTTGCACAGCGATGTCTGAGACGGGGCCACTGGACTACTTTTGGGACCCTGGAAAAGGTGTTGAGTGCAGGAATACAGCACCACCTGGTGACTCTGACAGCACATGTGCTGGGAATGACACCAGCTGACTTCTTTTGTGTCTCTTAACTGGGAGACACAAAATATCTGATGCAAAATGGGAGTGGTGCCAAATAAAATGCAAAAGGACTTCAACATGTGATTGATGCACAGACTAGGAGAGCCTGGGTTGAACCTCGCTAATCTACAGGATGCATTTAAGATAGACTAACAAGTGTCACATAGAATACCAAATAAAATGTGCAAAAAGTTCAAAATGCCCATTTTCTGAACAAACATCACATTTGTTGTATTAAACACTGGATACAAATGTTTATAAACATAATTCAACAGAGTAAAGCATGGTTCTGCCACAGTTGGCCTAAGTGGTGCACTTCTTGTATGTGGAGTGCAAACTGACAGTATGGAGGTACCAATCCTTCCTTTTGCAGGGCAAAAGGCTGGTTAGCTCTATGAGATTTCAAGAACAGGCTCCCCGCTCTCAAATTCATCTTGGCACCAAAATCTGGGACGAAACCCAAATTTTCAGCACCAATGCGATGAGTGTAGTTGAATTATCCCTGGCCCCCATATTCAATTTTTGCCTCGCAATAAATCTGTCTTAACCTGGGCTGGAAAAAAAAGGAGAGAGAGTAGCCTCAAGCCAGGATACAAATATGATTTCATCATGTTTGTCCACAGGCTTTAAATAGAGCAGAGACAATCTGAGTGATAAGATGCTTAAGTGATGAGAACGATCTGCAGGGGACAGGAAACAGGAAGCAGAATCCTGTCAGCCTGTCAGATCTTTTTCTAAAACCAGGCAACAAGAACATCAACACTTTAACACAAAAAGTACTTCTAGTCACTGATAATACTATGGATCATAACAGATTTGGGTGGGACAGAGGTTTTACGGCTAGAATTCTCTATTTTGCAACACCCAGGTCAAGTGATGGCTGGACTGTGTGTGTGTGTGTGTGTGTGTATGGCCTGAGGGAAGATCGACAGACCTCTGATAACACCACAGGCCGGTGTTTCAGGGTCACGCAGAGCAGAAAGAAAGCGGAACAGTTCACATGACAACAGTTTTTAGCTTCCTCCTGGATTACTATTTACCAGCTCAAAACTTCTGGCACATTAATTCAAAATTACATTTTGTAAAGACTAACATGGTGTGAGGTTGTCAACTTTGGATTGAAATTCAAATTAAAGTCTCTTAAGAGCTCTCAGGACATCTCAATTATTTCAAATGTCTCATTTTTCTTAGTTGGAAAAAACAAAACAAAAAAAAAAAAAAAAAAAAAAAAACACTTCACCAATATGAAAACATGTTACAAATATAAATCAGTTTTCTTTTCTCATTTGTTTGTTTTTCCAAAATATGAACATAAATTCCAAAACACAAAAAAGACTCCATCTGAGCATTAAGTCCCATTTGTCTGGTTGTGGGAGGAGGATGTGTGTGTGAGGGGGGTTCTTGATCATTTTAAGAAGAGCGGGACAGAGATGAAGAGAAAGGGGAGACAACAAAACAAGAAAAAGCACCCTGGACTTCATGAGCGTTTCTGCCTCTTGGAATGTCGCTGGCTGGACCGGTCCTCGTCACTACTCGCCCCCCCAGCATCCCCCCGGCCCCCCCGCTGCCGAGTTCTCCGCGTGTCCCGCTCGCCATCGCTGTCCTGCTCCCTGTAATCCATCCTGGAAGTGGCGGAGGCCCGCTTACTCCTCCTCCTGCCAGCATCCTCCTCTTCCTCACTCTCGCTCTCCTCCTCCCTCTGTCCCCTGCCATGTCTGGATTTCCTCTCCTGCTCCGCCGCATCTCTCCTCGACCTGATTGACTTGCCATTTTGCATCTTCTTCCCCTTCGGCTGCTCTTCTTCCTCCTCCTGCTCCTCTTCTTCTTCCTCTTCCTCCTCCTCCTCTTCTTCCTCAGAGGTTGCATGTGCCCGGGTGGCACGTTTGCGTGAGCGCCGGCGGAGGTAGCTGAGGCCAGGCAGCAGCTTGTGCAGCAGCTCGGTGAGGCTCTGCTCCGTCTTGGTCATGCAGGCGAGCACGGGGCTGCCCTCCTGGTTGTACTCCTCGGCGTTAGAGAAGACCAGCTTCATGTCCTCCAGGAAGTCCTGGGCGTGGCGGTATGAGCCCTGGCTGAACTTGCCTTGCATCGTCTGGAAATCCATGGGGTTGGCGATGACATCAAGGTAGTCCTCTGCCTCCTCTGAGGACACAGGCTCTCTGTGAGAGGATGACAGCATTTGGTGAGGAAAACATTGGAATATGAATCGTATAATTTCCTAATCAAGAGCCATACCTGTGAAACAACATCCCTAACCACCCAAATATTAGTTTTTCTAGGATAACACTAACACGTTTGTGACGTACACAGCAACCAATTAGAGTTTAATCCCTGCCTACCTTGTATTACAAATACTTGGAAAGATAGTGACAATATGAAATCCATAAGATTTAAAAAGCATCTTCTCCAAATTCATATTTATAATTTATTTATGGTGATGTTTAATTTACTCCAATCCTTAAACACACAGCTAATCATCCGGGTGATTTAGGTTTCAGTCCATGTTTCACTAATCAGACACTCGGATACTGATTTTAGCCCTTTGAATGAACATGGTGCAATACTTGGTGCTGTTCTGGAGGTAAAAAGGGCATCATAAGAGGGAGGAGAACTTAATAAACTGGAAACAGAGTATAAAATTACAGACAGCGATTTCCGCACTCACCTGAAAGGCCAGCTGTAGCGGAATTTAATCAGTTTCTGCAGGATCTCCTCACACCTCTCCAGCTCCAGCGCCTGTCTGCGCATTCCTGATCGAGAGCTCTGCCGCACCTGCACAAATAACAAACACAGAAAGGTCCACCTTGGCCTCTATATTCCCAATCTGCAAGTGTTGGATCACCAGTTTCCCCCACGTTTCCCATATGAGGACAGGAGGTAATCTACATCTCACATATTACACCTGCTGTTACTTTTTTCCTCATGAGGAACAAGTTCCTGTCCTCACAAACAGAATCACATGAATACACATGCTGAGTGGTTTAGAGTAATGATGAAGTTAAAGCTTAGGCATTTTGTAGATCTGGTAAAGAAACAGAGCCCATGGACTGTCTGGACTAGTTTAGTAGTTTGTGGTTAGGGTCAGCGAGTGTGCGAGCGGCCTCTCACCAGTTCATCGATGTCTGCAGGGCTGCTCGGGCCGGTCCTCTGCTTGCTACTCCGACCACTAGAAGGAGACTGCTTCTTGGATTTGCTCTTTGAGCTCTTGGGGCGCGATGAAGACTGCTTGTTCTTCTTCCTTGGTCTCACTGTACAGCAATAATTGAAGAGGTGATCAAAAAATAATAAAATAAAATAAAATAAAAGCTAGAGCAGACGTAAAAAACAAGGGTGGAAAATTGCCTGAAATGTTTTTTCAAGCAATTCACATACACCAGAGCAGAACATTTAAGGAGCACTGGAACAGTCAGCAGCATCTGATTAATGAAGAAAGGCTCTTCAAAATTTTATAACTCATGCTTTGTGGGTGCTTGGGCTGCACAATTAATCATAGTTAGTTATTAGTAATATTTATACCCTACAAGCTGCATACAAGCCATTATTGTGTGTGGAAAACATATTTCCAAAGACCAGCACATCTTCAGAAATTTGAAAAAGAAAATTTTTAAGTTATTAAGGTCTAGACAACAATGACAAAATATTCATGTTTCCACCGTGCAGACGTTTGGTAACACTGGGGTCGGCCCTGGGACCAGATTTGTATTTGGACCATCTGGGCAGCAAATTCAATCCACAGTACTTTAATAGGTGACTTCACTATCTCACAGGACAAACTGTCTGTATGACACTATTCCAATACCATGCTATAAGTTGTTTACTTTAAATTGTAATTCACTGTTGTTAAACAAAATTCCTTGATATACCTCAGTTTTGTCTTTTGTTTTCTATGGACAACATCGCATTCTATATGAAAAGTCGATCATGATTGTTCTCTACAGCAGGTAATCTGCTCTATGCAACTATTTTTGGTTGGTCAAGCAAGCAGGTCCTGTTTACAGGGGACATGCCCCATAACCTTGAACTGCAACAGGATAAAACACAGACCAAGCAACGCAGAGCTCCTCAGATGATTTTCGTCTGGCAGAGATTTTGGGCGCATATAAATGTCACAAAGCTTTAGTTTCAGGCCTCTGACATAATAGCCTGTCGCTACCTTGACATGCAGGCTTGAACTCACAGAGGGATCACCCTGCCACATACTCTCAGCCAAGCTGCAGTGAGAGGGCTGTAACATCAAAGCAGGGTTCAGGCCTGAGCAGCGCTACACAACAACACAGACAATGGAGACGGGGACAGGACAAGGGCCAAATCAACCCCCCTTCAGCATTCCTGTCATTCCACCCCCTCAGCGCCCGGGGCCCCACTTCCCAAAAGCGCTTCGGTTCTTAAATCTTTATCTTATCTTTATCCACCAGCCTACAAATAACTACAATGTTCTTAGTGTAAGGATGCTTCTGGGAAATCCAACCTCAGACACAGCCAATTTTAAACTGCTAAATTGTTTTTATCTTGTAAGCATCTATTGTATGCCAGTTTTCATTATGAAATAAACAGCAGACAAATTTGCGCAAAATGCACCATGGGGCCTTAAATACAGCTTGACTGACAGGCAGGACAGACTACTTGGTCCTGGGTTTGCATGAGATGCTTTTATCTACTGACAAATGCAGTAAACTTATTTTCATTCATGTTTTTTTTTTAAAGTTACATTTTTTTTTATTACCTACAGGATGGAGATTTAACTGACACATTTTTTAAATCTAAAATACGTGCACTGCAGAAAGAGTAAGGATCTGCTTTTGCAAACAGAGAGAATGAAGGCATTAATATTAGTATTATATATATGTTCGATTACGTTCAACAATTTTGTATCTCATTTGTTATTATTAAATTGTTGTATTTTATCCGAGGCAAAATAATGATAACAATAATAATAACAATAATAATATTATATATCACCTGCCCTGCTCTCTAAACATTGGCCACTGAAAAACCATTATCGGTTGACCACTGATATACAACAAGTTAAGATCTTCATTATGATTAGCAAGAATATTACATATTACGCTGTCATTAAGATCATCTGCTGCCAGCTGGACTCAAAAGGATTCAAGAATACCGTTTTTCCCAAAGTGGTTTAATGAAACCCAGATTTTTTTCTCCCACTGATACTCACAGCTGTGCCCCATGGCCTTATAGTCATTCTCCTCCTCATCGTCTTCATCTTCCTCATCCGAGTCCTCCTCTTCAGACTCCTCCTCTTCCTCTTCTTCATCAGTGTCTTCGTTGTAGTTCCTGCAATGCAGAGTTGTTATTGAAAAGGAATTTAACATTACAGCTGAAGACAGAATCAGGTCTGTTATTAAAGCAGCCGGAGTAAGGTTTTATTAAATAACACAGGACAATGAAAGAAAGATGTAGCCACAGTTCTTCATAACCTGCTCAGTGTTAGGGTTAGACAAATTTATCAGGCCGATATCTGCCTCCTGATTTTTTAAATATTGCATGCAGTGTCTCCAATTCTTCCTTCTCTGATGTGAAAGGCTATTCTCTTTTAAAAAGATTCTTGATAAAATCTCCCTTTTTATTTAGCATTTGCAATCATCTTTGTTATTTTTTTTATTTACAAGCATCTGTATCATTCTATATCAGTAGAACTGAGTGTTCAGGTGGACAGTACCGTGCACGGGAGCAGCGTCTGGCTACAGCAGGCTGGCAGGCCGGGCACAGCCACTCCCCGGCAGGGATGCGGTAGAGCGCCGGGCGCAGGCAGAACAGGTGGAAGGCCTTGTTGCACTCATCACATAGGATAAGCTTCTCATCGTCACCTGGCAGAGAACGATAAATCAGTGAGACTGTGAGAAATTACTGCTGGTAGCTGTTTGCTGGTTCCAGTCAACCTTAACACTATCAAGAACTGAAACCTTCCAGATTCATACAACTACAGGACTCAGTGAGTATCCAAGCACACGCATCTCTATTCTCCCAGAGCCTTGAGACTTATCTTGGTCTTCCCTGACAAAAAGCCTACAGATGTGATACACAGGGTATTTAGGTGACCTTAGGAGACACTGACCAAACTTCTTGTACACTTTGCCTGGTGTATTTCTGCTGCTGGACATGTGGCCAAGTCTTTAACCCTTTCACTTATCACCACATGTGCACCTTTTGCACTGTGGAGCTGCAGGTACTGAACTTAGGCCTGCCTGACATTAGTAAGCTGCTCTGCACTGATCCTGCAGCTGCAGGCCTATCTAGATCTGGGCCGAACCTCCATCAGCCACAGCACAGAGGAGCACTGCCTGAACACTGAACCGGGAGCAGAAGACAACAGGTCAACAGCCTGGGTTGCCTCCGAGTACAGTATAATTTCTGCCGCCTTAACTTGCAATGGCAGATGATGAGCATTGACTTGAGGTGCTTAAGGTAAAGACCACAGTGGTGTTAGAGGATGGTGCTCTGTCGCCGCCTTTTGGTTGGATTTGGAATAGCACTGATTCAACCAAAGAACAACAAGGACTAACGCAGCTACTGGGTTTACATGAAGGCGACAAGCTGACGATCTAGCAAGCCTGTCTGAAGTCGACAGCTGTACTGCACTGTTTAAAAGATGAGGAAACAACCTCTTTCTGACATGAGTCAGTGATGGTGCACTACTTCTGTTGTTTGTTTGTAGTCATTTCATTTGGAAAAAGAGTTGATTTGGTCATATCTGTTTTTTTGAACTGCATGTAAATACCTTTCTTTCACTTTGTGTAACATTTATAACACTGGGACCAAATTAGTGAAACATCAGTTGATATTTATTCCAATCCATCCCTTACCTTTCCTGCGGCAGACTTTGCAGCGAGCGTTCTCAGCAGACATATCCCACTTGATGCAGGCATCCAACATGCCAAGCAGCACATGCATGCGGGAAAAGGTCTGGGCCTCTCTGATAGCAGTCTTCCATTTTTCTACCGCTGTTGCCACCTGAGGGGAAGAGCCCCAGACTTCTTTCAGCTCAGTGCAACTTACCATGGAAAAAGATACTGAACAACACACACACATGCTACAGAGAATGCTATGTTGTGCCCAACAAAAATGTGACATAGACCCAAATAAGACACTTAAATCTTTGGCCTGTTTTAACTAGCATGGACCAAGTTCCTTTTCTTACCCTGGCCTCTTCTGCCAGCTTCTTCTCCTCATCCACCTCCTCAGCCTTGGGGTTTTCTTCCCCTCCATACTTCTTTTTCTTCTTCTGCTTAGGTGCCATGAATCCCTGCAGGAACTTCTTGATTACGCAGGCCTGAATGGTGATGATGCACTCCCCAAAATCTTTCAAGCTCTCCATGTTAACCACCTGTGCAGGGAGGAGGGAACAGACAAATTCATAAAAAGTCAAGTCAAAAGGCACACAGATGTGCAATTTGTTCAGATTCTTATTTGACATTTTGTGCACAATATGGACTCCCCTAAATGACAGACAGATAAGTTAGATTTGTCAGTCAAACCAATTGAAAAATTAATTTAATGCCAGCACAGAGGGTAGACTAAACACACTCAACATTTCATAGATGTGACAGAGGACTCATCATGAATTAAAATATCAAAATACCCCTTTCATTGTGCATTTAAAAGCTTTTTTTTTTTTTAAATTAAAATCAAAGAGTCCTTAATGCTGTGTATCGAAAAGAATCATCACCTGATCTTCAATGTCAGTGTTTTCATCCAGGTATCCAAGGCCTCCTTTCTGAAGTCGGGAGGCTACTTCCTGGATGTCACTGCGCAGGTATTTGAGCAGCTCCTGGTGGCCATCACACGTTCTGAGGCCCAACTTGGCCTTGCGGGACAAATGGATGGAGTGGACTAATTCCTGGTACCTGCACCAGGAACAGGATTGGAACCTTAGATTTGTATAGAGCTTTAAACATTTTTACATTTTCAGCAGACTAAGTATCTGTATCTCCATCCTTCTAGATGCTATGCTATTCAAAACAATAACAGATTGCTCAAATTTGCTACAATCGTAGAGACTGACCCAATCAAGCACTTTATCATCACATGCATTTCATAAATCTTACATTAAAATGATTTAAAAATAATAATGTAAATTACATCATTACATTTTTTGTTCTCTACATCCAAACAATTTGTGTTATCACTCTGTAGTCACAATGTTTTCTAAGACTGTAGACAAATAACTTTAATAACATCTTCTACTTGGTGGGAGGCCATTTCCATTTCCATCTTTGCCTTTTTAAAATGAACCTGTGTCTTAGTGAGTGTGTAAACAGATTTTTACCTGCTTTGTATCTTTGACCTCAGTTCACTCTCTCTGACTCCCTGAGGATGGAGGCTCTCCATCAGCTCCTCTAATTCAACTTGGGTGTCGCATATGAACCTAAAATCACAGAGATGTAGGGCGATTAGAATCCACAGAAAAGTGTTTTTGAAAGGTTTCATATCATGGAAATGTATTGTTGCCATTTCACCATTACAAAACTACTGAAATTCTGCTAATTTCAAGAAAAGTTATTAGAAAGGGGAAAACAAACAAAACAGTTGTCATCATAGATCAGCTGACCACGCTCTTACCAGAGGTTTTGTCCCTGCTTAGGAATGGTTGTCTCTATGCAGACGTCTGCTGCTGCCCCCTGCTGGACTGCCTCACTCACGGCACCATCTATCAATCATAAATACATAAGTCTCAAAAAGAAAATGGCCATCCATCTCAAAGCCTGACTTCCAGACAAAGCAAAGAAAGCACTGTTTCCACAAAAAAACAACTGACACCTCTATGTTGTTACTTTTTGTAGTGTAGATACAACTGCATAATTATCAATTAATCAACTTGAAATATGGGTGAGGATAAGTGGGATAAATGTATCAAAATTCTATTAAAGAAATGCTTTGCCCGTCATATTTATTTTTTATATTAATTACTCACTGTGTGCTGCCTTCAACCTCCGACAAAGAAAGCTTTACTCGAAAGCCTTCACGGTAACCTCATATTTCAAAAATGCCAGCCATCTCTGATCCAATGGAAAAACATGGGTCCATGATTTTACAACAGCAAAATGCTATAAAAAGTGCTGTTTAAAAAGTTCGCACTTGTCACGTTGTGTAATCCAAGTCTCTAGTATCCAGCCATATGCTTAGTATTTCTCAATCATGACTGTTTTCTCTCAAATATTGCTGCAAACACCACACCTCAGCAAAATCTCTCACACGCCGTCATGAAGCTTGTGTGCTCAAGCACGTCCGTCCAAACTGCTTGTCCAATGAAACACCCACACAAAAACGTGTGTGTCACTAGAGATGGCGGGTGTCTTTGGAATGTGAGTTAACATGAATGCTTGCAAATAAAAGCTTTCTTTGTCGGGGGGCTGAAGGCAGCACACAGCAAGTACTTGATACAATTAAATACCTGTAAGAAACAGTTAACATTATTTAAAAAAAAAAAAAACACTCCCTATTAAAATACTGTTGTGAATAATTTGTCAAAGAGGCAGAGAGACAATTTGTACAACATGACATGCACTGCTCTCAGTCTAAGCAACATAAGCTTAGGAGATCAGCTGGCTGTGTAATATGTACAAGTACCACTAGATTTTGCTGTGGGGTCAAACTCACCTTCCTCCTCCTCTTCCACCTCAGCCTCTACTGGTTTCTCCTCAGCCTCTGCTGGTTCTGCTGGTTCTGCTGTTTCTGCTGGTTCTGCTGGTTTCTCTTCAGGTGGAGGTGTGTAGTTGTAGTCGATGCTTTCATGCACCCAGCCTTTCTCAATGTACAGACCAGGAACCACATCAGAGAACAGCCAGTACCTAAAACCAGAAAACACACAAACACAGCAGCTGAAAATCTCATCGCACATTTAATCTCCGTAGCCCTGAATGCTGAGTAACTTGCTTGTTTCACGATATGTTTACTTTCATGAACAGTCACTTTACACTGCAGTGTTATGTTGAGCAGATTATATATCTATCTATCTATATCTATCTATATATATATATATATATAGATATATCTATAGATATCTATAGATATAGATATAGATATATACATATATATATCTATCTCTATATATATCTATATATATATCTATATCTATATATAGATAGATAGATAGATATATCTATCTATATCTATCGATATATAGATAGATATAGATAGATAGATATGTGTGTGTGTGTGTGTCTGTGTGTGTGTGTGTGTCTGTGTGTGTGTCTGTGTGTGTGTGTGTGTACACAGATATATAGATATGTGGACACACACACAGAGCAGATTTTGACAAGCCAGAGCTTCACAGGACAGAAAAAAGCATTTCTGCCCTCAGACATTTCTCTACACATTCAACCCAATACATTTTCTTGCAGTGAAACCAATAAAACTCCATGAGAGGATAAAAGCTTTCCAGGCATCCCAACTGAGTTGGTAAGACTCTGTGTGGTTCTTACCTATTATGATTTCTATCTGTGCCCAGAGGAGCCCTGCGCAGGACGAGTTTGGCTTTAGTTATACCATCCTGGAAAGCTCTCTCCGCAGCAGCCCTCTGCCTACGCATACGCTCCTCTTCTGCCTCCTTCTCCATGCGCTCTGAGGGGGAAAAACAGGTAATAACAAATGAACAAATCGGGGAGATGGATATTGATTTCTATTTAGAGAACACTTACCACGAAATTTATATTTATTTCACAAATAAATCAGTGTCAACTACAAATTGTGGGACTCCTAACCTGATTTGTGTCATAGTCCAATTTAATTAGGGGCTTGAATTTGATTAAGTTTTACACTTTATTGAATCGTATATATTATTACATTCACGACAAACAACAATCTATTCCAAATGAACTAGATGTCAGATTCAACTTTTGAACTGAATTGTTCCGGCTCACCTTTGTTCTGCCTGTCCTGCTCCTCTTTCTCCTTCTTGGCCTGGATGGCCATCAGCCGCCTGCTCTTCACTGAGCTGATCATGTCCTCTGGCTCCGGCTCCACCTTCACCTCCTTCTTGCTCTCCTTCTTGGCGCTTCCATCTTTCTTCTTCTCTGTTTTCTCTCCTTTGGGTGTGCCTCCCTCTTCTTTGACTAAAGCCAGGGGGAAAAGGTGTTGTGATTTGGGAATAATTTCCCACAAGAATTAATGCTAATACATTAATGACACGTAAAAATACATACATGCTCAATGAGGCTGAATGAAAGACCCATTAATTTTTTTGTTCATTGTTATTGATATTCTTAATTTTAAATATACGTGATTTTCTGCAAAAATATAACAAAACTGACTTTAATGCAAGGGCGAAGGGGAAAAAAAAACAGGTGTGTACCTCCCAGTATTACATTCCAATATTTGATGCACTGCAACATTATAAACTGCAGCTAGATCTCTGGTGATTTCTACCCGTACCTTTGCCCTCCATCTCCTTGCGCTTCTTCCTCTCTGCCTTCTTGCGGTCGTTGACCTCCTTGAGCGTTGCTAGCCGCTCCTTCCACAGCTCAGCCGACCGCTGTTGCATGGTGTCAACATGATCTTCAACCGAGTAGGTCATGAGGATGCGATGACAAAGTGCCACGAGCAGACTGACCTTCTCCTGAGGACTGAGCTCAAAAATCTCAGCTGTCTCCAGCCTGTCCAGGAACTCACTGGTCACCACGTCATCAAACCCTCCCAGGGCCCAGTCCTCCGAGTCCTGGCCGCTGTCTTCACCATGGGTGTCAGATGGCCGTAGGCACAGCCGCACCAGCTCTGACACTGAGTGCATGGTCAGCGGGATCTCTGATAAGGGCATGTCAAGCTCACTGTATCCCTCTGCCAGCTCGTCCTGCAGGAGCGTCTGGAGCAGCACCACCAGCACACGGTTCAGGTAGAGGAAGCCGCTCTTGTCACCAGCTAGCGCCTCCATCAGCGCCACTGCTGTGATGGGGTACTGGTCGTCTGGCATCAGCAGCCCTGAGTAGCAGTTGAGGAAGTCCACCACCATGGCCACATCACCAAACAGGGTGTTGGGCAGCCCCTCGGGCATGTCTACCAGTCTGAATGTTGGCAGGGGCTTGCCACCCTCAATCTCTTGGTCCTCGTAGCGGCGGGACTGCTCACGGCGAACTAGCATCTCCTTCTCACGTCTCTCCTTGGCCTTCTCTCGTAGCTTCTCTTTGAGCTCCTCACGTTTCTTCTTCATCTCTTCCTGCCTCTCCTCTTCACTCATGGCTGCCCAGCGTTTCTTTTGCTCCAGCAGCTCCCAGCGTTTCTGCACCAGCTCCTTGAGCTCCTCGGGCAGCCGACCCCAGTCCTCTGGGGACAAGGTCTTGGCAGCCTTGGAGATGAGGGAGGACAGGGCATTCTTTTTGTCCTCTTTGCCCTTGTTCTCCTTATAGTAACGGAGGAGGTGGAGAGCCATGGGGTGTAAAGGCTTGCCCAGCTTGGGTGTACCAGCACCTGTGCTACGGGCTCTCTTCTTAGGGCTCCCAGCAGGAGTGCTCTTAGCCAAATGCAACAGAGTCATCTGCTTCATCTTCGGTGTCTTAGGACCAGTTTTACTATCCTTTTTAGAAGCTTTGAGGCAGTTGAGCTTCTTGTCACTCTTTCCAGTTTTCTTGCTTTCCTTCTTGTCCCCTGACTTTTTGCCTGATTTTGGGGTGGAGGGAGCTGAGCTTTTGCCTTCTGCTTTCTTGGGGGTTCCTGAATTTTTAACCTTGAGTGGAGAACCATTCATTTTCATTTTCTGAAATAATACAACATATAAAAATCACATCTTCATGCAACCGATTCCACAAACCTTGAGAAAACCTGAGTTTTAAGGGGTACCTTACAATAACCATGTACAAAATAAGACTTCATACAATATGTGCATAAGCAAGCTAACCTGCATGTGGCCCCAGATAGTGGGACTCAGGGGCATGGCTACACCGTCTTTCTTCTTTTTCTTCTTCTTCTCCCCCTTCTCACCTCCTGATTCTTCCCCTGGGGTGTCAGAAGTCTTGAGCTTCTTGCTCGGTTTACCCTCAGGAGACGATAAGCTCTTGCGCTTGGCAGAGGGATTCTCGGCTAAAAACTTCAAACAAGCACAAAAAGCTTGAGCCAAGAAGTTACAAATACAGTTATAAATTGAGAAAGTGAAACAACTGACAGTAAATTACCTTGTGGGGATCAAGCAGGAAGTCACTGAATTTGCTGGGCAGGTTAAACTTCTTCACCAGTTCATCCTCGACCACCCAGGGGGCGCTCTCTCCCATGCCCAGCCTCAGCGCATAATGCCTGATGAAGTAACGCATGATCTCCTTGGTTGGAGGGCGCTCAGTTCTGAAGAGGCTGTCTGCTGGGACGTCACTGATCACCTATTGACCAATCAATTAGAAAAAAAACTATTAGCAGCTCATTATAATGGAGTTCAGACTTATTTATGCCAAATATGAATGTTAAGTATCTTTAAAAACAACAATTTGGTATTCCTAGTGTAAAAAACTGCTTCCTACAAAAGTTTTATATAAAAAAGATCAAATGACCAGATAGAACAGTAAGATTAGCGGTTATAAGGACATGCCAATGAAACTGCAGTATAATTCTTTCACATCACCTAACCTTTCCCTATGAACATGCACGTGTGTATCCTTGTATCTGTTGACGCATCGTCAATTTTCATCATCTGTCACTTAAACACTCAGCAACAGTTACCTTTTACAGCACTGCTCACTATCAGAAGAATTCAGATACTGACTTATACATTTAGCTCATAGTAAGCCTGAGATATGTACCAAAATCTGACAGATAGAGCAACACTTTCTGTTCAATTAAAAATGAAGGGGTTAATAAATAAAAGGGTTAATAAATAAAAATAAAAGCCATTTCTGCCCTGCGATGGACTGGTGGTCCAGGATGTTCCCCTGTCTTTCTCCCACTGAGTGCTCCAGTATCCCCTGAGACTCTAACTAGGAGTTTGGAAAATGAATGAATGAATTAACACCATTTCTTGGGACACAGACCTTATCCTCATTGACCAGCTTCACGTCATACTTATGAGGAAGGAATTTCGGCATCACCCATTTCTTCTTCTCCTCTTTCATAACAGTGGAAAGTTTCCTTGGTGAACGCCGTGCTCGGTCACCTGGTATGACCAAAAAAAAAAAAAAAATTACAAACTGATACTCAGCAGCTACACTGAAAAAGGCAATATTCAAAAATGGTAACTTCAAAAACATTGTCTAATTACACACACACACACACACACACACACACACACACATATTTCTTATGTATTTCTTTGGCACTTTTGTGAACATCATGTGTAAAATCATTATTCATTTTACTCTGTACATCAGTTGTGTTCCCAGCACACAGTAACACATTTCTTCACATACTATTCTACATCAACATCCTTGTCTACTGGTCATGGAGATTTTGAATGTGCCTGAATCATCAGTGTTTCATTTCTCTACACAGACTCACTGAGACTGTCCCTCCTGTTGTCTTCCTCTCTAAGAGGAGGCTCCTTCCTCTGGTTCTCCTGGCTGGCGTTCTCCTTGTCACTGGACGGAGAGTCGCAGGCTCCCTCCAGCTTCTTCTCGCCTGCTTCGCCCTCCGGGTTCTCTAGTGGATGGATCTTCACTACCCTCACTCGCAAACTTTTATCCTTCCCCACCTTAAAAGATAAAATTAATAGAGGCTGGTCAAAAAAAGTCCAAACCTTGCTTATTTTAGAGACAGTGTGTTTATACCTGATTATACATTATATAAAATGTGAGCAGACTGCAAGAGAATTTCTGGTATATAAAAAATACAGTGTGGATATACTTTAAAATATTGTCCCATGTGTCCTGTACATGGTGGTCATGCAGCTCATCAGATGAAATATGGCACTAACACAGACCATGCTAGCGATCTGAGCGCCCCTGGGGCCACCATATGCTCCATATGCTAAGATATATAATGACTATATATAACAACCAACAAAACAGGCAAATATGGAAATGCAGGATTAAGACTATTTCAGACAAGTATCAGTCATTAAATAAATAACATTAACAGCATCATCTACTGTCCACCAAGGATTCAGACTCACCAGGAAGTCACACTCTTCTCCCACAGCATACTTGGTGAGGATCTCCACCCAGGCCATTTCAACTAATTTGTCCAAGGATACTGTGTTGTGATGCACCATCTCCAGCACCGGTTTCTCAAACCACTGGGGATACTCCTCCTGGAGCCTGCATGTACAAAAGATGGCCAATGTTCAACTAATCAAACTAGTTTTAACAACAAGAGGAAAGTTATGTACAGTATAGCTTGTCTGCCGCCACCCTATATTGCTGTGTTTCACTTTATTCAGTGACGTGTAACATCTGCACTGCACAGGCAGCAGCTGAAAACTGACTAGATGGTTGGCTAATACTAACATCTTTACAGGCATTTTGATAAAGAATACCCTGATACAATGTGGTGCATTTCCATTCAGAAGATGTGTTCTTTCACAAAACCTGGGTTTCTGTAAACTGTAGTGTTTTGTTATTTGATAAAGATTTTTTATATTGTTTGAGACAGGCTGGAACAGTTGGAATTCATTCTTTTGATCTGAGTGCAACACCAGCTGGATATTGATCACAGCCACATTAACTAGCATTGCCTATGATGGTGTAGCCCATTTCTCCAGCCCTGCTTTCATCACAGTGGCCAGGGAGCAGAGCATTACATAACAGGGCAACAAAGAGTTGAGACTGACCAGTAGAGGGAGCAAAATCTCTTAGATGGTATAAATAGACACTGCTTAAATACAGCTCATGATCCTGCCTGCCTGAGCTCTGGGCAGCTGAGCATTGCCCTGCTGTGTTTACTGTGAGGTCTCTCCTGCCTGCCCCTCTCTGACAGAGCCTTCAGTAAACCTGGCTGATGGTGTTAGGGGGACTGTCTGCGCTGCTGGAGGATGTTCAGCTGAGTGAGTCAAATATACATATGTTCCTATCCTCTCCTTTACAGAGCAAAATAAAGGCCAACTCTCCAGCCCATTCCAGATTCAAGGATGACTCAATCACACTTCCTCTAAATAGAATGAGGAGGAGCACCAGATTTGTCCAATCAACATACAGCAGCAAGACTTGTGACCTTCACCTAAAGAGCAGCGCTCTTTCACGATGCTACTCTCAGCTTGTGCATGAAAGATTAATCTGTAGAACCAAAACTGCCCATTTTTGGGAAAGTGCCTCTTAATAACCATCACTTGTTTGGGTATTCAGAGACAAATAAGAAAATCCAGGATTTGCTACGCAGTGGATGCAACACACTGCCATTTATCACTGTATATATTGGTATGCGTTACTGTGCCTATTAAGTTTCCCACGTTTTTGAATAATTTAACTATGACTATGAAATTGTCATTATTTAACAAATGGGCGGGCACAGTACACCTGCATAAACACAAACGTCAGATTCAATAATTACAGTTCAGTGACTTCTTGCTCCTCTTCCCATGCTTCTTTGTGTGTGAGCTGGTTGCTTCCAGTGCTCTTGCATGTCCAGATGCGCTCACTGTACCTCTGCAGGCGCGCCTCATACTCTCTGTAGCCATTTTGTCAAGGAAATTAAAATACAGCAAACAATACAGTGATGCACAAATCACCAAAAATTTAAATCTTAATGGTTAATCACATGTAATGCAAATTACATCTTCCGTGCCCGCCAGCCAGAAGTTACATACCCCTGATCCATTATTAACTAACTCTGTACCAACTGTCAATAATTAAAAAAGGGTGAGGCACAGGGACACCCCATATGAGCACACATTACATCATGCCATAACAAAACCAAATCACACGGTAATATAGACAGAGAAATACAAAGAGTTCCAAGAATGTGATCAATGACAAAACAAAACTTCAGGCAAGACAGGGCTTGAAAAATACTAAAGTCCACTTATATTATTTTGTGTAATCTGTAAAATGAACACATGGCTGCTTGATGCTGCCTAATGAATCTGACTATGCTACCTGTAATAAATGTGCCAACAACAATTATTTAGCAGGGGTAATTGGTGATGTTACTGTACTTTGTAAGCGTAGACAGGCAGTGTATAGCATGAGGTCGGCCGTCGGCTGTTCAAACCCTGATTATGAAACTCACCTATGTAAGGTAGTTAAGGGACGTCACGTCAAGACGTTTTTATTGAGTGTCTACGTGATAAGTCAAAAGCTCCACTACTTGGTATGGCAGCATACATCGATCAGATCGGGAGCCCAGAGCTGGCACTTTTTCCCACAACAAGGTGTCAACATCGGCCTCATAAGTTTGCTTAGAGCCCGGAGCTGTCACGTTTGACAATAACAGCTTCCTGACGAGTCTGTGTCATGAAGGGACTCCAGGGCCAGAAAGCGGTAGTCAACAGTTCCGAGTTAGCTGGTCTGCTATCTTGGCAAGCTAAACAACAAGTAGCACTGACGTCTGCGAGCTAGCTAGCCGACTCTACCCCGCAATGGTTGCAGCCGGCAGACGACGGGCTATTGTGATTGAGGCACAAAATGGGAATCCTAACATAGCAGCTAGCTCGCTAACAGACCCAAGCGTTCCCGGCTAACGGTGGACGCATTTAACCTGCAACAACATCTCATTTTAGTGTCCAGCTCAAGATAGCTCAGCTATAGTAATTATTTGTTTGCTAAACAACAAATTTTCTTTGGGCTAAAGCTGCGAAATACAGTGACTTCATTAGCGCGGACGTTAGCTAGCGAGCATGCTATCCAACTATGTACACTGTGTCCATGCGGGGAAACAATGCACAAAACAGTGAAAATGCCAGCCAGTGCGCTAGCTAAGACACACCAGCTAACGCTAGCAGCCAAATAGCCGTGTGCATGTGGATGTGACAGCGTTAATACAGTCCGCACCGACTGTAGAGCTTGTTGGCTGCTTTGGAATAGCAAGCCTGGGCTTCAACATCATGTTAAAGGATACTCTTTGTTCCTGAAGGCCTCCTTGGTGTGTTCGATGATGTAGACCTCCTCTCCCGGGCCTGGTGGCTCGGCTAGCGGCTTAGCCAGCGGATAAGGTTTCCGGCCCAAAAGCGGTGCCATCGCAAATGCAAGACGGCACTGATGCCTAGTGTAAAATTACTTCCAGCTATTAACTAGTTATACAAAATACAATAATGTGACCTTAGCATGTATCCGAAGGTCCCGAAATGTCAGCACCTAACGTTAGCACGTTCCACGTTACCGCCGGTAGGCCGGGCACGGCACTCAACGTGTAGCGGCTAGCTAGCTAATAGCAGGCTGGTTGTCTACTTCACTGCAAAACAATAACACCGCACTTCTCGTCACCAGCCTCATCGCATCCTTCTCCTACCCTCCTGGAGCAGTGTCATGTAGGTTTTACACGAGGTTTTGATACGAGGGGAATGTCTGAAGTTGTCCCCCCTCTTAGTTGGCAAACTTTTGTCTCCTCTGGCTGTGGATGAAGGGATGCCAGCCGAAATCAAACTCGCGGCAATAGCTCGGTTCAGCAGGAGGTCTGGCGCGCTCTCCACCTCCGGCTCTTTGCAAACTCGGGCCTGTTCACATCGAAATGAATTGTCTTCGTGGCATGTCGCGTAGTTGGAACTTCGTGTTATCAGAATAAGTGCCCTGAAAAAAATTCCTGTGAAAAAAGTAAAGTGGATCAATCAAGAGGTTAATTCCTTATCGAAATGGCGGGAGTTTCTAGTACACCGGCATAATTCAGTACAACCTCAGAAGTCCGTTTCCCCGGCAGCAAGCGGCGTCGCGTGCCTATGTCCCGCCCCCTCTCGCATCTGATTGGTTATCTTAGTACAGCGCCCTTAGCCAATTTGGTCCACAACAGCCAGCCATTGGCTAACACAGCCCGTCTATTGTCAATGTAGGACTGCCCTTAATAAAGCCACGCCCTATACAAAATATAAATCGAAGGTTAGAGGTCATGTGGCGACAATAAAAAAAAAAAAAAAAAAATCTATGGTACGGATGGAGACAAAAAGCAATAAGGTGAATCTTTTGATGTATTTGCCCAAACTAATTCAGCACCGTCTCACTTTGAAGCTTCACATGGGTTTCTAAACCAATGTGTGAGCACCATTTTGAACAGTGCATGTATAAACAATAGCACAACCTATAGGTCTGCCGTCATAATAAAGACAGCCTTGGGTCACACAACTCATAATGGCATACAAAATCACAAGGCCTGTGATATTAATGACTTGACATGGAAAGCAGCATTTGTTGTGGTTTGCAAAAAAACATCTTTATTTATAAACATGAGCAAATTACAACATAAATATGAATAAAATGCATTTATCATTGACTTCTGTGAGGGGAAAAGGTGTACTGAAGGTCTGTTCCAAAGAGAGCACTGCATTCATATGTCTCGACACACCTAAACATTAACTGCAATAAAACTAACACTTTTTCAGAATATCCTATGACACGCAATAACGCACAAATAATACAATAGGAAATGCGTACATGCAAAAGAAAAGATCAGTTGTATTAAAATTTAGGTTTGTAAGCAGAGAGAATTACTCACCATAAAAATACTACATTTAGAGCAAGTGAGAGGAAATACAAACTGCAACAGTTTTAACCTTACAGATAAAAATAAATTCACTCATTTTGGAAATGAATGACATAAGAAAAAAAGCCCAGATAGACACTTGGCCGGGACATCTTATGTTCTGGTGTAGAGAGATTTGCCGTGAATGCTTGCTTTCAACGTTTGTTGAAACATAACGTGTAATATCTGCGTAAATACATCAAGAGAACATCAGAAGTATTTTGAAAGCTTTGATAATCTGACAGCAATGAAGAAAAAGTATTGTATGCACTTTGATAATAGCTGATTTTTTAAAAAAAAAAAAAAAAAAAAAAAATTAATCAGCTATCTCAGCACAGAAGTTTCTCCTGTGCAAATCTTCTTTAGAGGAGGTGCTCCGGATTCATCCAGTTCTTCCTAGTAAAAGAAAATAGGAATATATTAAAATTGGTTTCATAAACAGTTGCATGATTACAGACCCAGTTTTAATTATATCATTGATTTTTCTGTAAGCCACTGGTCTTTATATGAATTAATGCAATCCCGGGCTTTGATCATTTATATTCAAATGCCAATTTAATCATGGAGGAAGTTTTGGTCTTTCGTGGGACTCGCTCAGAAAATGAACCTGTGTGCTTGGGCCGCTCCGTCTGGCAGTGCCCGATGAGAGAAGGTCCTCTTTGATCAGAGTTGGAGGCTCATCTGACCCTTCTTGTCCGGGATGAATTGGCTCTGCATTCACCACAAGATATGGAATTACATTATCCAATTAACATGCCACTATATTACATTTTAATGGCATATTCACACAACACAAAACATATTTATACTATTAAAGGTGGGTATATGTATATAGGACAAATGTGTAAATATTATAAAGTTGTTTATAGTTACTAAAGTTTGAAACTATTTTAGTGTATTCTCTTCTATTTTATCCTGTGAGAAAATATCACAGTATTCACTTTTAGACTCAGGGTTCAAAACATTTCCACATGCTACTTTCTATAGGAGGCCATTACATGTCATAAAGACTGCATATACAGTATATCTGAAACCCTTGTCAAACAGATTTAAAATGAAAAAAAGTAAATCTTTAGAATAAATGTTCCACTGACCAGCAATTCAGTCAAGATTTGTGAACATGAAAAGTCTGTTTGCCAGCTGTAAACAAACTCACTTCAGAGTTTAACTAAGGCATAAATAAGAGCTCCTACATTTAGGCATTGACAGGACACAGCTACATGACTTCACAGAAAAGACACACATTTGTTTGCTGTTGTTTTAGATGACCCCATTAGATTTTATCTAATGGGGTTATCGATGAAAGGGCTCTGGTACACTGATTCTAAACACTGGAGAGCTGTCTTTATAATCATTAACATCAAATTAACCTTTTTTTTCCCTCAATCACAAGAAAAACACATGAGAGACGAAGTGAACATTTCTCTCAGAGCCCCTGGTCACCCACTTACCATCCACGCTCTCCTGGCCCAGCATCGGTGGCTGGGAGTCTTCTGTACGGAGGCTGGAGGTGTGAGGGGGGCTGACCTGCTGTGAGCTGGACGTGCTGCTGCTGTTATCCATTTTTGGCTGGTACACATCCGAAAGAAAGCTCTGGTTGCTGTTCTCATCTGGAAATAAAAAAACAACAACAACAACACAGGAGTCACACAGGATAAAGAAAAAAAGACAGCTCAAACGTCATCCATGTATAATTTTTCTCTGCAGGTTTGCCCTACATATAATGACACAGCTTAGTCTTTGCAATATTGACACCAGCCCTAATAACTAATAGCTTTGCTGAGATCCTCATTCCAGTACTATTAAAGAAATAATTATTACATTGTACTAAACACTTCCTAGTAGACAAGGACGGTATACAGATCTTTATACGTTCCTTGGTTCCTACAGAGGGGTCGGCAGTATGACATTCCTCATAAAAACAAGACAACCTCTCTACCAATATCTCTCTTTTTTGCCTTGTGCAAATGATCGTGTATGTAATAGTCAAATATTTCCATCTGGCTCTTGAATTACTGTGATATGGTGAGAAAATCCTGACTCACCAGTGAAATCCAGCAAGGAGTTGGTGTTTTCTAAGACCACATCTTTCAGCCGTCTATCCTCTCCACCTGTAGATTTGGTGCGATATATCTAACAACACAAAGCCAGGTGTCAGATTAGAATATTTATCAGCTATGAAGAAGCATCAGGGGTAAATAACAACAGTGTGTGTGTGTATATATATGTGACACAGCACAGGCCCACCTGTTTGGTTTCTGTCACTGGCACCCACTTGTATATGCGTAAAGACGTGTCTCCCACCGTCACCCATTTCTTCTCCCTAGGGATTCAAAGCGGCGTGATGAATTTGGACAAGCAGCTCGGCTCGACTTTAGGAAAAGACCTGGCTTTATGGCAAAAACTATAAAAATGACATTACTACATGATCCAGGTCTCATTCCACAACAAAGACAACTGCCTACGGAATATTTAGTGAAGGCCAGTTTAATGTAGATTATATCCATGGTGCACATTAATGTTGTGAAACTGGTGTCCAGCTGCCTGGTGACCATCTGACGGCAGGACAGTCTGGAAGTGGCACACATTTGTACCGCGCAGCACGTCAGGCTGTAGCCATATTGACAGCTAGCGCCGGAAAAAAACAGTAGCCCCGCCTCTTCTCCCAAACGGAGCCATCGATTGGCTCATATCTCAGTCAATCATCTAACTTTTCCGACTGAAGTTTCTTAAGCGTCGCTGCAGATGTTCGACTACAGTGTAACAAACACATTTCCCTCCATATTCCCTCCTTATCGGACTACCTACCACTTGCGCACTTTCTCGATGGCCGCCAGGACCTTTTTGATGTCGTCTTTGGCTCGACTTCGTGTCTCGGCGCGGCCCGATCGTCCAGACATCTTGATGCTGTTATGATTCATCTACAGATGCATCTGAAAACTTCAAAACCAAGCCCTACTCCTCCGTTACAGTGGCAGTCTCGCGAGGTTTTCTCATCGCACACTTTTTTTTTTTGTCCTCATCCCTCTCTGCAGTCTGAAGCACATGTGCACGGATCGGGGCACGGCGTGTACTTCAAACTTTGATACTGCTGCCCCTGTGAGACTATAGGTATACACGCAGACATTTATCGACCTGCACTCAGTGGCCATTCTATTAGTTACACCTGTACAGTCTAATACAATCCAATACTAATATTCTGCCATAATGTTTACTTTTATGATGATAATGCTCAGGTTTTCTTTTTGTCACAGTAATAGAGGTGTTAATTTAATTATATGTTTCGCATTGAGCTCATAGTGGTGCTGTTGTACTGGACTGCATTTTATTAAGTGGTGTTTCTAATATTCTGTCCTCCCTCATGTATATAAATAGGGAGGACAAAAAAATTAGAAATACCTCTCAATAAAATATAATGTACTAGTCCAGTACAAGACCTCTGCAAACTGCAGCCTCAATAATAAACAGAATTAGATTGACACATTCTCCACAATGTCAACAAAAACTGAACATTATAAACTTTATCAAAAGGTAGAATTTATGGCAGAGCTGTTGCGCCGAACTGAATTAGATTATACAGGTGAATATAATAAAGTGGCCACTTAGTGTATATGTATGTCTGTGTGTATGTAGGCCAACTAATTATCTGTATATTATTATTGTTGTTGTTGTTGTAGTTCTTGTTCTTGTTGTTTGTTTAGTTCATTATTATTAATATTATTATTGTTGTTTTTTCCATTTCTCACACCAAGATGTCGAAGCACAGCTTATCAAACCAAGTCATTCACTCCTAACACATATATACAGGTATTTGGGGCCCACAGAGCCTAATCAACGTGAATTCTACAACATCTAACTTAATATCTTTTAGTCCCACTATCCCCTAAAGTTATTTAGTCTCTTCATTTTGTAAAGCTCCAAATGGTGGTGGGTTTGCGTTTACTAGTTTAGACAAACACTGTTTGTCAGGGACAAAGTACAAGGGAAGTGGGGAAAAAAATGATCTCCGGTTTGACCAGCTGAGGGTAGCATGGAGTCATAATGGACAAAATATTCCCAGAGACTGACTGGCAGGCAGACCCAAGAGCAGCATTATTTACAGTTCCCTTCACAATTTGATATACGTACCATAATGTGATACCAGAGGAGGAGTTCTCTTTTTGCTTGCCTTCCCTATACAGGAATGTGAGAGCTCAGGGTCAGGTTTAATAACACTTCTCAACAACACGTCTTTGGAGCTGACACGTTGCACAATCTAACTTGTGTGCAGGGAAAATAAAGAATACTGTGTTTTTCAGTGATAGGCACCCATACAGCAGCCTGATTATCACACAGTAATGACAGTGACACTGTAATGTCAGGGGCCGTTAGACCTTCATGATTAAAAGTCTAAGAGGTGCTTGTGGTAAAGAGAGACAATAGGTTCACTTTTTCCTCCTCTTCTTGTGCAGGGTTTATGAGCAGTGGCCCTGCTGGTAATTGTGGTCCCACTGAATATGACATTACATGTGAAAGCAGATTTATTCAGATGTATGGGGCCTCTGTCAGGGCCCTGTTGACTGCCTCTGACTGTGGCTTTGTGTTAGCTTTCAGCATGCATCTCAAATAACACCTGCTGATAAAATAAATTAAATGAACTTAACCCCCCTCCCCCAGTGCCTGTTATACTGGTGAGTACCTGGGCAGTGATTTGACACAGCCCTGAGCTACAGGCCCTGACTGTCTCCACCCCAACACCAGGAGGGTGAAATTTCAGCTATTTTATTGTTTTTCTGGCTTCCTTTCTCAGTCATACTGGTGAGTTAGAACTGGCATGATTGAAGTTGCCTAATGCTGCCATATTGACACTCTACAGCTATCAAAATCACAATGATACTCCCGTCTAAACAGTGTATTTGTATGATGTGCAAGAAATATGATGAGGTTGATACTGATTTTCGTGAGGGCTACATCAAAATCACAAACCATAACTGTAGCTGTGGGCGGGCACGGCTGCAGCCCCAGCCAGTGGCCGGCAGCGCTGGGAGGAGTCAGTCTGTCTGTCTGGACAAATATCTTGATATGTGCTCCTGCAGCGTGCGGCTGCCCGGCCCGCTCACACACACATACACACTCACACACACACACACACCTTGCGGATGTGTCTGCATGTTGTAACAGTGAGCAGAGTGTGTGTAGCACCGCCGCACAAGTGATATGTCCAGTTGCAGCACCGCTGTCTGAAAATGATGACAGGATAAATACACGGTTTGAGTTTGGTGAGCTCAGCGCTGATGAGCTACAAAGAGCCTCTGGTGGCGACGTGTACCCTTCAAAATAAAAGGTATCACAGGTGTCCGAAGTAAAAGAAAAACATACAGGTTTGTAAAACGTGTCTATAATGTCCCTTAGTGTTTCCATGGTTGTCTGCATCACTTAAAGATTATTACCAAGCAAGGCTTCCAGGATTTTGTTTCTAAATGGACTTTTACCCACCCATGTTCACTTATTAGAGCCATGCAGCGCTTCCTCCTCCCTTTGTAAGTAGTGTAAAATGTCTTCATTGCACGCTACAGTGCTATACAAACAAGGAACTGATTTTCCCCTTTTATTAAAATATGTTTTAATATTTTAACATTTTATATAGCATATTATTTCAACTTGTGCGGTCAGAATTGTATGCTACAGGGAAGATGCGGCTGTTGGTTGTAGATACAGTTGCTTCAGTTTAGTGTGGCCTAGGAGGAACACTTGTGGGCTAAAATGTACCAGGATATGTCAAATATGTAAATGATATTTGGACGGAGCCCGTGAGACTTGGTATGTTTGGTATTGATTTAACAAATCTGCTGTAGGCAAAGTCACTCTCAACTCTTGTCTCTATGCACAGTGCTCCCATTTTCTGGTCACTAGGTATTGCACCATACACACATACATATCTCCAAGTCATCTGCTATCTTATCTGTTTTTCCCAGTGGGTTTTTTAATGGCTGATACCGATTTATTAAGAGCAGCGTGGCCAATATGTAGTGCTGTATCACATTGTCGTTGTTTGCATCTGAGAAAATACATCAACTAATTAACGAGACACATATTGCTGAATTTAAATGAAAATGTATTTAACACTGATATTATTGTCTGCATTGTGTCCCTTTGCACTTATTTTAAATAAATAAAATGTATCAACTAAATAATTATCCACAGGTAACCACAAAACTGAACTTTATAAAAAAAAAAAAAACAAAACAAAAAAAAAAAAAAAAAACAATGAAAAACAAATAATATTTTAGTGCATTTAACAACAGTATTTATCAGCAGTATATGGGTGTGTGTGTTGGGGAGGTATCCAAATCTGTCTTACTATCTGTCTAAACATAAATATAAATAATATTAATATGGGGAGTGGTCAATTTCAGCAAGCTTCATGTGCCATATTGACATCAATTCAAGCCGCACATGTTCTGTAGTGTAACCTATGTGAAATACTGTGGATTTTGGACGAATCAACTCTAATCAAGGACTCGGCTACAATTTTGGCATTTGTACAGATTCCTAGAATTTATTCAGTTTACATTATTGTTGTAAGGAAATGTTGGGCAACGTGGGCTTTTATTTTGACAGATGCGTACCGGAAGTCGCCGTGTTGACAGTGCGCGGCTTGACGGCGCGTCCCGCTGGTCCTGACATTGACTGGGCTGTGTCAGGCAGAAAGGCCAAGTGAGCCAGCGGACGGCGAGAGGAGCGTAGTGCAGCATGGACTGTTGCCCGCCATAGTCCGTGCAGCTTGTTTTTTATTTTTTATTTTATACAGCATATTTATCGGCAGAAAGGGATCATCGTTGCTGTGCTCATTTGTCACGGGCAACAATGGATCGAGTGAAAAGCTCCATGCAGCAAGTACCCAACGCTATCCCCAAAGTGATACGACGGACCGGAGGGGCCAATAGTTTGGAGCTGGAGAAGGAAAACTTTGAGAGAGGGCAGGTATGCAAGTTGGGACGTCACGTTAAAGATAACAGATTTTCATAACAAGAGGGACGTGAAAATAACAAAATTGTGCGCCCTCGGCTGCGACTCGCTTATTAGCTGGAAGGATATCACGCCAGGATGTTTGTTTATTGTCACTTCCTAAATGAAATCCTGTGTATTGTTAAATCACGTCCCAGCTGAGGAGGGCTAGCACAAACAGCAACACAGACGTGCAAACACATGACGCTTGAGATCACGTTTTTTTTTTTTTTTTTTTTACTTGATATTTTTACATCAAATATTTTGGGGGGCATTTAATCCTGTTATGTTCTGTCAAGTAAACGGCATGCATGATTTATCCAGATCACGCTTTTCATGGAAACGCCTGTTAGTCAGTGTATACCGTGGCTTGATGTTTATTTGTGATCATCACAGATAACAGTGAGTCCTCTGTGCGACAAAAGAGCTGTTGAAATGTAGGTCAATGGCCTTTTGAATTTAGATAACTGTGCCGTTTAGCCTATCTGCTGCGTAAGCCATAGAGGAGTGAGGGGGCAGCAGCATGTATGAGCTGCTGTGAAAGCCTGTGTGTGTCCACCGCAGGCCTGCAGCCACTCCATCATGATCACTGGCTTGAGTGATGGTGGGATGGGATCTGGGAAGTGCTTGTAAAGATGGCACATGCATTAGTTTAACAGGCAGAGGGGGAGATGGACTGGGATGTTTTCCTTCCCTTTAATGTTTAGGTAGTGATGAATAATGAATGTAGTATAGCTGAGAGGGCTAAAGTCAGGAGGACTGCTCTCCCAGTGAGCATATGTAGACTGCTGCTGTGCTGTGAAGGCTGCTGCTTCCTGCCTGGTGGTCTCCCCTCCCTCTTCCCCAGACCAGGCACAGGGAAGAGAGAGGGGGGGGTGAAAGTAGGTCAGATGAATCAAGGCAAGCAAACTGCCTTGCTAGTGCTGGAAGCTTTTTTCAGCCAGTGAGCGGCTGCAAACTTGCTTTGCCCATTAACAGTGACGGCAATATTGGTCAATGCCGTCTGCATGTCTGCACAGCCTAAATGTGCAGAACAGGTATTCTCCTCTGTCTAGATGGTCGCATGCATTTTGCAGCCCACCCCCTTCCCCCACCCAGGACAGTAGCAGCTTGGATTAGAGACAGAGAGACAGAAAGAGAGAGAGAGAGAGAGAGAGAGAGAGAGAGAGAGAGAGAGAGAGAGAGAGAGAGAGAGAGAGAGAGAGAGAGAGAGAGAGAGAGAGAGAGAGACGCATGCATGGCTTTATGTGTCCCGAGCCAAGCCTGGTCACTAGGTCACTGCCAGGCTCTCCCGGCATCCCACTCTCTGGAAGTGTGTCAAAGCAACATGCTCTTCCACTGCACAAACAACAAGATAATACATGCATATAGTTTCTTTTCATGCTGTGCCACTGTATGCGGTTATAATACCCTGTGCAATGGCTATTGAAACAAAGGGAATTTTTTTTAAAGAGGATTTTGACCTGCCTCAGTTACACATGCTGTCTTAAAACTATCAGTAATCTGACTTTACTGAAGTGAATACACTTCTCTGCATCTGATAATCCAAGCAGATCAGCTTGCCTGCCACCACAAAGAAGGGTGGAAGCACTAACTGTTCCAGCAAGATATGACAAGTCCAAATTTGATTGCCATTAGTGTAGAGACACTGTTCCAACATGACTTTTTCAGCCCTAACTGCAGTATGACACAGTCATTTGTCTTGCCTTGATGCTAGATTACTGCCACCGTGGTGCCAATCTCTATTCAGTGTAGCTGGATTAGAGTATTTCCTCTTTCATTTGTCTGTCTTTCCAGTTTTTTTATTGCTGAATAGGATTTGTGACCTCATTAGCCTCAATGTTTTTTTTTTTTATTGTGTTTGATTTTTTTGACTACAGTCCCAAAGCTGTCACAGGCAGTGCAGGAATCAATGAATCTGCTCTCTGCTTTACAGGGATCAGTGAGAGATAATCTCATCTGATCTGTTGTGCTCTAAAGCTGCCAAAATCTGCTGGGTGGCTGGCTTTCACCTCCTCTATAGAAAGCCAACAGCCTGTCTGTCTCCCATCATGGGTTTTTAGATTTCCAGTCGGCTCCAGTGTGTTCAGCCATGAATTACACTCATTGAAAGCTGTCGTGTTCATGATAAACCCGTGTTAAATACGAGTTTCATTTCAGTTCAAGAAAAAAGTTGTGCATTTGGTGGACTTTGGCATTTGTGTGTGTGTGTGTGTGTGTGTGTGTGTGTGTGTGTGTGTTGTTTTTTTTCTAAACAGGAAGTCATAGAGACACAGGCAGTATCGCAATCACTGTCAGAATTACCTGAATGTGATTTTGTGTGTGTGTGTGTGAGAGACATTGGTGCAGACATACTATCAACACTGGGTTTCAGTAGTACATGTTGACACAAATACTAAAGGACAAACTCTGTGCAAGACATGGTGAACTGTAGATGATACACATCAGTCAGCATGTCTGCACTCGGTGATCTACAGTGTGCAGCTGAGCATGGCCGTACACTATACACAGCAGGGTCGCCTATAGACCCGTGGCCCTGACTTGCAAGTGGTAGCTCGGTGTGTAAACTGTTGATTTTGAGGACTGCCTGTCTCAGTGGAGTTGGGTAAACAACTAGGGCGTGTTCAAAATCCTCCATGTCATATTGTCCACACTGGGTTATAAAAAGAATGGAGCCGGGCAGCCAGATAGCACACAGTGCTTGCTTTTAATGACATGTTTTGCCTCATAATAGCAGCTGCCTCTTTAATTTAGAGTTTAGGGATTTAATCTTTGGCATGTTTGTCCTGGGAGGCACGGTGTGTTCTGGCTGCGTGCTCCATTGTATCTCCAATAGTAGACCACAAAAAAAAAAAAAAAAAATTGGCAGGCTATTTTGCGTTTAAAAGCCACACCTATTAAATAAGCCATTGCTTTATCTTGAGGGTCCAAAATGTCAAAGTTTAAATATCCTTTCCTAGATTGCAAAACAGTCCCACAGCTGTCAGAGACCAGAAGTGGTTTTTCAAATGAAAGCCTGTGGAGGTAGTAATCTCTGGACCAATGTGAACCATAATGAGTGCTTGTGGAAGGGTTCTGGGGCACCAGCTCCTCAGCTGGGACAGCTAGTGTGGGCCGCTGAGTGACACTACATTGTAGCTTACATAATTAAGGCCTTAAAATTAGACTGCCTGCCAATCTCTTCTTTCCCCAGTATTTGTCCACAGGAAGGGATACTCCACCGTGTGCCTGGGTGTATGCGTGTCTGTGTTTGTATCCATGTTGTTTGTGTGCGTGTGTGTGCCATCATCATGCAAGCATGGCGTGGTTGTGTTTGTGTGGACCTGTACTTATTGATATACACTCCCCTTTAGCCTCTTTGGTAGAGCTGTGTGGTGCCCTGGCAGCTGTGGAATTTAGGGGAGGAGCAGCCTGTGGCCCTCGGGCACAAGCAGGACACAGCAGGGTGGACCTACACAAGCACATTTAATCTCTCCCTTCTCTCTCTCTCTCCCTCTCTCTGTCTTTATCTTGGTGGTGCTCCCCTCTATTGCTCATTGAGTCCTCCTCACTGTATTTTGCTTCCTGCTATTCTAAGTACAGCAAAGTTATATCACACAGGACACACACACAAACGCACATGCAAGCAAGCAAGCGTGAAAGCGAGGCCATTAAAAGCACTGAGGCAGCAGAAACAGCAGGCGGTGGTTTGTGGCCTCATTGCACCGACAGGCTGTAGAATAATAGTGCTGGACATGAGTGACAGGTCAGTAAGTGGAACAAAGTGCACTGATGAGTTCCTGGTGGCAGTAACAATGGATGTGATTTAAAGATTGTCTTGGCATTTTTTCCCCCATTATATTGGACAGCAGGGTAGAGCAGAAAGAGAGGACGACTGAGATGGAGGGATAGTTTTTGTTTACACACAAGGAGGGTCAAGAGTCAGACTGAAACTCACAGTTGATGTAAGTGCATGGCACGCATCTCAGTCTGCCATCTCAGCTACTAGGTCCATAGCCTGCTCTAAATACTATATCAAAATATAACACACTGTTTATTTGTGTCACAGAATGCATAGAGTGATCACAAAACCTGAATGGATTGTTGATCATTTATAAGACAAGTCAAAGAGAAAGTGAAAGCGTGTAGCGGTGAAGTTGGTACAATGTGAAAGACAATGTGGAGTTAATGTTGATAAGGCCTCGTCATCATGTGGGTGGCTGGTTTTGGTCTGACTGGAGTTAGGTCTCACTGTCCTTTTTGAGCAGGGCATGCTCATGTCATGTTTACAGGCATGGGCAGTGTATTAAGATAAGGGACTAGATATTGTCTGGGACCTTGGACATCATAATATGATGTAGTACAAGTGCAGTCTTTTCTTGGTGTATAAGGCTGTCAAGAGATGCAATTTTCTGAACTTCTTAGACTGTTTTTGTTTTTTGTTTTTTTAGATTATTACGATTTTTTAAATTATTATTTTCTGCTTTATTTGACAGTCACAGTAGAGATAGACAGGAAAGGCAGGAGACAGAGAGGGAATGACATGCAGCAAAGGACCTGAGGTCGGATTCAAACCCCGGTTGCTGCGATCAGGGCTTAGCCCTGGTACATGTTGCGTGCTCTTAACCAGTGAGCCACCGGGGCGCCCAAGACTGTTTTTTTTTTTTTTTTTAATTTCCCTTTGGCATTTCACTTTACTTTCACTTCACTTTTGTTAGTGACATTAGAGAGAGACAGAAAAGCCAGGGTAGAGAAAGGGGATGACAAATGAAAACAATAAAAAAAAAAACTTTGTCAACATCTGTTTTTTAATAGGATAAAGTTTTCAGTCTGTTCATGTCACTCCAATCATTTTTATTGCAGCAAAATGGGATTGTCAAGTAGACAGACTGACCAACACTGCCATCAAAAGCTATCACAATTGTTGCATCGATACTTGGCATCTGTGGCGTCTACATTACTGCCACACAAAACATCGCAATACTATGCTGTATCAGTTTTTCCCACCTCTTGCCTCTTCCTGCTTGATTATCATATCCACACTACTAAGGTACGGCTAATATCCACGCTGACGGTTAATCTGTAACCGCTCATATGTAAATATCTTATTAAAGCAGCAGTAGTCATTCCTGCAGTCACAAGCTCAGTAATGACGTATTCGGTCAGTGATAACATGATTTTTGATTTTGTCCATATCACCCATCCTTACATTTTTAATATTTTACATCCATGTTAGAGCCGCAACAAACGATTATTTTCACTATCAATTAGTTTTTTGGTCCATAAATGGTCAGAAAATGTAGATTACAATTTCCCACAGTCCAAGATGTCATCCCCAAATGTCTTGATTTGTCCCAAGCAACAGTCCACAACCAAAGATAATTAGTTTACTGTGACAGAGGCCTAAAGAAACCAGAAACTATTTAACATTTGAGAAGCTGGAATCAGAGCATTTGGAATTTTTTTTCTTAAAAATGACTCAAACAATTAATTGATTATCAAAATAGTTGGTTACTAAATTAGTAATTTGGAACTAATTGATTATTGCAGCTCTAGTGCATGCCACGGGGATGAGGGGAAAGGACACCAGCACTCACTGTTAATATTTACAAAAGGAGAGCGCTGCATGGCTCCAGTGGCTCATACGGCAGGTGCTCTTTAGTGAGGCAGGTAAAAGTCCATTTAGGCACAAAATCCTGGAGGTTTGGCTTGATGTTAATCTTTAAGTGCTACAGACAACCATGGAAGGAAGTAAGGCACTCCAACTTTGAAGGAAGCAAAATAATTATTTATTCTTTCAGCAAGGCAACTAAGCAGACCGACGTGGATCGACTCTGAGTCCTCTTCAGAGTCGAGACCCTGAGGAAGACTGAGAATTGATATTTGTTGATTGATATCATGTTTTTTCCGTGTTTGTCTGCGTCACTTAAATATTAACACCAAGCAACCTCCAGGATTTTGTTTTCAAACACTTTGCCAACACCAAACATTGAACCAAACACAAGATGGTGGATCAAAACTCTCTTGAGATTTTGACTGCATGGGAGGTCTAATTTATTTGTTAATGTAAAATTGGGACCTAAATTTGAACAGATGGAACTGAAAACCTCTTTATTTCCATCTGAAAAAATAATCTGCTTCAATTAGGCAAGTGGTTAGGAATCAGCTTCTCTTTTTTGTAATTTTTGGTTTTATAAAATAGATTTCTAAAATAGATTTATTTTTTAAGTTTACTTTGCATATGAAAAGCTTAACTTACAGATCAAGTACGTGTGTCTAGAGGCCTTAATGTGATGTGACCACTCTGTGAGGAAGTTTATGATGTCTGATTATCTGAACAAACAGCTTCATCCTGTTTGATTAGTGAACCTTTGTTTCCACCACTAAATGGGCCAGCACAGGGACATTCAGAGGGATTGTCCCTCAAGCTGCATGAGTCAAGCTGTGTTTCATCACTTTCCACTTGCCATTGGGTGGAAGATGATTCATGTAATTTATACTAAACTCCATCTCTTCACAGAGGGAGAAATTGGGTAGAGAAGGGGTGAGATACAACAGACACAACACTGATTGTATTTCAAATCAGGTTCGCAGAAGTGTGTGTGCTTTAGTCCGGGAAGGTGGGTAAACTTAAAGTGAGTGAGTGAGGCAACAGGCAGAGCCAGAGTGGGCTCACTGTATGTGAGAAATGCTGCGAGTCACTAGTGCTGCCCTCGGTGAAGGGCCCACGCCGTACCAGGAAGTGAAGAGACTCTGTGGAAAAGAGCAGCCATTGTCTCGAGACAGACTGTTTATTTTGAGCAGCCCAGGGGGTATAATGTGCAGTCCAGTGGTATAAAGAGCAGCATATTGATTACTGTCACTGGCTTGGCCTCAATTTGTCAGCTGATGTCCTGTAATTGTATAGCAATACATATAGATTTTTTTTTTTTTTTTTTTTTTTTATGAGTGGGTTGGAAGTGGGGCTGTTTGTCTGATGGGGCCTGTGTGATAAGAGTGCTATTATCATTTAATAGGTAAAATGAAATTTAAAAAAAAAAAAAAAAAAAATCTCATTTTTTCCTTCAACAGTCTGACTGGGAAGATTTGTGGTTGCACTTCAATTCTAGAAATGATTCATTTTCATGCATGGAAAGTGCCTGCTGTAACTTTGACAATGAAGTCGTCACAGTAACATGCCACATTAGGTCAGCTCAATCTCAGTTGCAAATATAAGTAAATTGAAATGGCTTTTGTCTTTACCTGAGCATTTCTCTCCATCACACACACACACACACACACACACAAGCACACACGCATGACTTTAGTGGACAGTCCCAGAGAAGCCAGACGGGGGCACCACAGACCTAAAATTCCCCTCCAGTGTAAGCCGAGCTCTGTTTCCCCTCCACCTTTTCAAAACAGCACTTTTCCAGGCTTCATGTGTTACCTCCGACCATATCACTGCACTCAGAATGCAGTATAATCTGTGGACAGCATAATCCACAGCATCTAAAGCAGGTCATATCGCCTCCCAAACTAGGTGATGGTGTAGTTACACAAACATCTGGACTCGCGCCACGTGCCATCATCTGCTTGCTACATTGTGACATTGATATCCTTTAAGCGTGTTACACTATTGCAGGGAAACACATCGTAGCCAATTGTGTTTTTTTTTTTTTTTTTTTTTTTTTTTTTCATTTTAGTAAAACATAGAGTAGAATTTGGTGTACATCTTGACAGTAACTCTTTACACCACCGCGGTTGGGGAAGTAGATTTGCAAGATTTCAGAGGGGTGGGCGCCAAACCCTCTCTTGTTGTTGTTGTTGACGCCAACATTTACAGCACTCTCCCTCATTTATTTATTTTTTTAGGAATTCTGTGGAAACCCATCTGAGAATATTTTTGTTATTGGTTTGGCCTCAGTATACAATTGCATAACTGTCTATACTGTTGGTGGGTGGGGCAATGAGATCAAAACAGCCATCCCTTTGCATTAGCGAGGTATTTTAAGACTTAAAAAACTATTTGCCCTTTTTTTTGCCTGGGGGGGCTCGTAGCACCCCAGCTTCAGGACCCCTCGAAGGTCCCCAGACCCCAGTTTGAGAGCCACCGTGTTTGAGAGCCATCCCACTCCGCAGGCTCCATGCTACTATTGTCTAACAAGAGAGCGGGCTATTTGCAAAATAAAAGGTAGCCTACTGGCTCGGGCTTAGCCGCTATGTGGGCTAACACTTGGCAGTGCCGTTTTATTTGAGATCGCACTGAAATGTGGGAGTATCATCAGTGGAGATCCGAGGGCTGCTAGTGTGTATTTTTTCCCTCCCCAGACAGCTCGATTCCGCGTCTCGGCGGTCGGATGCTGGACGCCCTCCCCGATAAGGGAGCACGTAGGGTCGGGGAGAGAAAGCAGAAGGCACACGGAAGGAAGGAAGGAAGGATCAGGGCAGCATTTTAATACCAAATCGGGACACATGTTGAGCTAACGGCCCGCTCCACCTCCCATTCTCCTCCCAAATGCATTTGTTGCCCTAAATCGTTTTCCCGTTACTAATTACTCTTGTCAGGATAAAGCCAGCAGATTTTGTTTTTGGTCACCGAGGATCCTCAGCGTTTGGGGACGATCATGGATCTCAGTAAAATGGTAAGTGCCGAGGACTTGTTTTCTCCTTAATCGAGCGCAACAGATAGGCAGTATGCTTTTAGGGAGGTGGTAGGGGGTCTAGTGCTCTTGCCCTTACACCAGTGTTGCTGTTGGAATAGATTCAACTTATGCTGATCGCAAGCAGCGACTTGTCCGCCGATGAAGGCGATGAACTGTGTCCGTGGGAAGTTGTTTTTTTTTTTTTTTTTTTTTTGGTTTCTGACGAGAAAGCATGGAGATATAGATCGGCAAGACGCAAACCAGGGTGCAGAGTCCCCCAGGGGTCCATGAGGGGGCTCAAGGGGTTCACAGCAAGATAGAGAAATAGTTTGGTTTCATATTAATTTCACTTTGTGGAAATAATTCCAACAATTTGTACTGGTGAGATCAGTCAAACTCTAAACACCCCGGCATCTGTGGATACAAAAAGGGGTGAGGGATAGACTAATGTGTGTCTATATCAGGGTGCAGTACATGGAAATGTCAGAGTTCCTGCTCTCTGTTTTCCTGTGGCTCCGTCTCAGCCGGTTATGAAAGTTCAGTGAAGAAAGCAGCACAAATGTGACATGAATCTCAATTACAGATTTCGTAATGTCTGTCGCAGATACACCAAAAGGCAGTTCTGTCTCACATTAAAATATGTGACTGCAGTCTATGTCCCTACCCTGATTCAGAAGAGCTATAAGGTTGTTATTAGGTGTCATTTAAAGTTAGGTGGTAGACCATGCTTATCACAAGTAGGAGCAGTATTTAACAACATTGACTTGATTAGGCATTCAAGAGCTAAACAAACTCGAATATCTTCTGTACATGTATTTTGGCTGTGGCTCAATGTGCTGTGAATGATAGGATACAGGCTAACAGGCAGGATAAACACACTTCAGTGACCCTGGCCCGGGAGTACTGGAGCAGGTGCACATAAGCCAAAGCAGCAAGACTGACTGGCCTTTCACTGCCAACATGGATGGGTGTACTTTTAGCCCTTGTAGATGTGTGGGGGAGGGCGGATGGTGAAAGCACATACAAAGTCCTCTCTTTCCAATGATCCTCAGCCAGGGGAGGCTCTGAGCAGCTTGCAGGGAGAAGACACGATGAGAGAAAACAAAGAAAAGTGCGCTCAGTGATGTGAGAACAATGAACAAGAGTCCACCCAGGAGAGGTCAAAAGATGCTGCAAATCTGGAAAGTTTCCAGTGATGATTGAAAAAGGAAGATCACTCTTTGGGGTGATCTGAAATAAATTACACTGCCTACATAAAGTCAGCCGGGGCATGTTGTCCAGACAAGGAGTTACTCTTCATGTTCTACTGAATTCAAATTTTTTAGGTTATCTTAGACATCAAATCTTTGATATGCTTGGAGAACTGCTCACTGTTTTGGGTCTAACCGAACTCTTCAAGGCTGTTCTCAATTAATCTACCAGCCTGACAGAGAGAGAGAGAGAGAGAGAGAGAGAGAGAGAGAGAGAGAGAGAGAGAGAGAGAGAGAGAGAGAGAGAGAGAGAGAGAGAGAGAGAGAGAGAGAGAGAGAGAGAGAGAGAGAGAGAGAGAGAGAGAGAGAGAGAGAGAGAGAGAGAGAGAGAGAGAGAGAGAGAGAGAGAGAGAGAGAGAGAGAGAGAGAGAGAGAGAGAGAGCTGCCTGCTTCCTTGCCTGCCTGCTTTCGCAGCCGCTATGCTTTGGTTGTTTGGCATGCGCTGAGACACAATGGTATGAAAACACGATCCAGACAGATGCGAGACTCAAAGCCAGTCAAGACTCCAACCAAGCAGATTCCCATGGTGCCTTTAGAGTGATGCAAAAGTTCTTGATGATCCAAGAAGAGGATTGTGGGAGTTGTGAAAACTCACAGTTAAATTGTGAAGAGTCTTATTAAAGTAGAAATAACAATAATACGACTTTTAGGATGTTTTATTAGTAAGAACAGTCATGATTCTCTCAAGTGCTGTAAACAGTGACAGAATTTGATCATGTACATGTTTAGAGGAACAAAGTGTCTCAGGCCTGACCGATGGACCTAAATTTATCTCTTGTTAACCACAGCACTGTGGTGATAATGTCATCGCTGCTGTGGTAAAATAAGCAACATCTCTAACGATGGACAGGCACTGAAAGATTTCTGGAACAAATTCTTCAATTTCACCCACAGTCACCACGCTTGTTACATTTTCAAGACCAGGGTGCTGACAGACAGCCGCGTTGACAAGAGTTTTCACCTTGATCTTCCGAAAATGTTGCTCGATGGCCTAATTGGTGTCAGATCGTTACGCAAGCCACCTTCAATTCCTGTGGGAAAGCACACCCACACACACAGGCACTGTGACGTTCTCCTGTGTTTTAAAGTTGCAAATAATGAGCCAGTGGGCTGGGGAGCCTCAGTGAGCCGCACAGATGTTGCTTTTATAATGTGCCTTTATGACATCAGCAGTTCTTCAGGAAGTCGACTGGTTACACATGACAGACTGAGCTTCAGAGGAGACACTCCCTCACAGGAGGCTGCAGAACACTGTCTTTTTAGGGGAGACTCATAAAGCTCCATGGGGGCGTATGTCTCAGTGTAATTATGCTGGAGCAGACTTTGTGTTTGTGTGTGTGTGTGTGTGTGTGTCTTTAACCACCTGCTTCTCTCCACCCCTGTCCCCAGGAACAAAAGCCCATTGCTCTGAGGTCACTGACTCCGAGTTAGCTGTGAGCTCTATGTTTTCATGCTCTTAATGAGCTCTTAAGAGACAGCGTCATCCCAAAGGGCATATCTGCATCACCGAGTGCACAGTGTTATTGATGGGATAATAACAAGCATTCTGTGGGAAATGAGCTCCTAGATACAGTGTGAGGCTTCTACATGATCGACAAGTCATCTTAGCCCACCATCCTCCTCCTCTCTGTTGTACTTGATTGTCATCAGGCCACGACTCTTGGCTGCAGTGATTTTAAATTCACATACTTTCAGCACTTTCAATATGTCCTTTTTTCTTCTAAAACAGGAACAAATCACACAACAGAATTATTTAAAATCTTCTTACAAAAAAAAAATGACAAAAAAGTTGTAATTCATAGTGCTCTACTGGATCAACACAGCGTTAGATCCTTTTTTTTTTTAAATAGTTTGGCATGGTTCATTTCAAAGTGTTTGATATTGATTCAGGCCAAAGTCAGAGCAATTCACTCTGTTTATTTCTTTTGGTAGATCAATGCATTTGAATCTGCAGAATTTATGATCGATGCAGTGGATGAATCAGTATTCATATGCAGACGTTCTCAGATGTGGACTGTATCATGTAACCTTTTTGACTTTGAAATTTACATTCTCTCTGCTGGATCTCTCCCTTGCTGTGTGTGTGTGTGTGTGTGTGTGTGTGTGTGTGTGTGTGTGTTCAAGTACACAGGAAAAATAACTGGTCAGAAAAAGACTTGCCTTTTCTTCTCCCTTCCTCTTCTTAGTGCCAGCCAAGCTCTTTTTAAGAGGTGTAGAGTGACTGTTCTATGAGAGCGGATGTTCACGTCAGATGTAAAATGTAAAATGGTCCTTAAACAACAAGCAACACAGAGAGCTCTGTTCACAAGAGTGACCTTTTGAATAGTGTGGGGTTACACATGGAAAAATGTTTGGCCTCGGATACTTTTCTGCTCATTATCTGATTTTTAAAAGTGGTTGTAACACTGTTCCTTTATGCTGGTGTAATGTGTGGTGTCTGCCATGTGTGCTTGGGAAATGCACTGAGGCCAGCTTTAGGTTTCATTTTGGGGTTCGTTTTGGTGTTTATTTTTGGTCTTGTGTTTTGTAATGTGAGGGGGCTTTTTAAGGAAGGGGATATGTATTTTTAGTTCCATCAGAATTCACTTCTAACGCCATTCAAGTGCACAGAGAAGTAATATGGATGTTAGGTATCAGCGTGCTCTCCTGGTTCTCCCGAACAGTGAGACACATGCCGAATAGTGAGCACTCAGGTCAGACTGTATTCAGTTGACCTTTAAAGGCACCTGGAAGAGGCTGGCAGGAAATGTGAGACATTCGAGAAGAAAGAGAGCGGCTGGTCAGTGTGACCGGCTGCCTGACTCTGGCCGCGTTTTGGCTCGGCTGGGCCAGCTTCAGGCCGACGGAGGGTGGAGCTGGGCATTTTTCAGCAGGCAGGAAATGGGCAGAACAGGGTGTGCCAAGACAGGAAGTCTGACTGAGTGCTTGTGCCCACCCCTCCACCCCCTCCCCTCCACCCTCAGGGCCTCAGCCGTAATGACCGTGCCTCCACCGCGGCACCTCAGCTGTACAGTGCAGATGCATTCACAGGCCGCCGTGTGCGTTTCCTGCTTTCATCCCTCCCTCCATCCCCTCTCTGTTTGCTCATTCCCCTGCAGGTGGGCAAGCCTTTGCAGTCGTGTCGCCACCCACCTTTATGATGGGGCATCTGGGCCATTTGATATATGGTCACAGCACGGGCAGTCCTGACTGGTTTCTTTCATGTATGGAAATCTCAGGAAGAGGTGTGAGAAAAGTGTTCCCCTGTTTCTTGAGAAAAAGGGTTTATTATTTATAGAGAAAGTTATTTATAGGGAATTGGAGTTAGATGGGGTTGGTGGAGATCAGGAAAAAGCATGTTCACATCTTCAGCTTGCAGTTGAGTTTTAGCAGGATACAGCAAGAGTAAGATCTTATCCATTCAGCAATGATAATATGGTTCATGTGCAAAGCAAAAAGGAGTGTGCAGTGTATTGGAGGTGACATGCACATGAACCCCCAGTTTTGAGTGCATGGGACAGTAATATCTCCACTGTGCTCCTCCTGCTAGACCTAAATGACTGGGGACAGATTGTCACAGTAATATGACCAAGATTGATCACATCGTACCCACACTAAATCAGCCATCATCAGGGTCACATAAGGACACTCCCTCACATTTCCTCTGCCGCCCAGAGAACCATGAGAACGTAAACCCACAGAGGACAAGTGTTTCCGAATTTACTCTGTCCCTTCTCATTTGGATCTTGTTTTTTTTTTTCCCAGTGCTTTTCTCATGTTTGAATACTGAGTACAGATTGTCTCGTAATTCCTCACCGAGTTTCATGTTAAAATCAAATGTGTCAGGGGCGCTCCAGTGGCTCAATATGTAGAGTGCGTACCACATAATGTTAAGGCTAAAGAACAGCGGCCTCGGTTCAAATCAAGCCCAGACCCTTTACTGCCTGTCATCCCCAATTCTCCACCCTGTCTTTCCTGCCTCTCTCCACTGTGACTGTCTAATAAAGCAGAAATGCCCCCCACTAATGCCCCCCACTAAATAAAAAAAAAAAAAAAAAAAAAAAAAAAAAAACATGTCAAAGCAGAGACACAAAAATATTCTGAAAGGCCAAAGGTTAGTGTCTCCAACACTAACAATGGAAATCAGATTTCCAAGGCATGCACATTAGTCACATGCTTTTGCAAATCAGTCAGAAGAGTTACTTAAAATCCAGGGACTGGATGGGGAAGTGAGTCAACAACGAGCGATGGCTGTTCCTTTTAGCAGGCAGAAGATGCCTCCTCTCTGCCCTGGTCCTGCGGTGGACACAGCAAGGCTACGATCAGCATATCAATGCCCTGCTTTCTACAGAAGGGCCAGTTGAAGCTTGCCAGCGCTAACTCCACATGCTTTCAATACAGTATCAAAAATGCTTTGTGTGCAGCTAAAGATATTTCTGTAGACTTGGAAGATGCAAAAAGGAATCTCATTTTTTTTAGTTGAGGGGAAAATGTGAGGAATTACATGAGAGTCCTGTTGTATGATATATATAGTATACGTATTTAAAGTATTGGAAATCAGGTTAATGTGAAGGAAGCACAAAGAAGAAGGAATGAAGGGAGGTGTGGAGGGAGGGAGCTGAGGTAGCCTCCTGTGGACACAATGACGTGCATCTCCGTCCAGATTAAGCCAACTCTGTCCAGATTAAGCCAACCCATCTGGGACTCCCTCTGGGCTGATCTCCGCTCTGTCTGTCCTCATAATCACTTGCTTCTCACCTCTGATTTAATTTCTCTAAGCAGCCATCGTTTCACTTTGTCAGCTGGCCTGCCTGACCGCACTGCGAGGAGCTAATAGGCCATTGATGCATTGATGCCAGCGAGCTGCCCCAGCCAATGCCAGGAGTCCTGGGCAGCTGGCACTCTCATTCAGTCCAACCACAAAGTACAAAGTCTTACTGTGGGCTAATTGGGTCGTCCTCATGTGGGAACCACTCGCGCTGTTAGTCTCTGAATCGTCCCTTGATTTTTTTTTTTTTTTTTCCGTGCAAGTGTGTGAAATGGAAAAGCAAAATAAAGTGAATCTAAATAACAAGACAAAGACAGATTCTAATACCGATGAAATTTCTCACCTGTGAAATTAAATACAAGATGAACATCTCAATCAGCAGCAAAAAGGTGATGACATCAGAGTTAAAAAGCACTCTTTCAGGAAGCCTGGTCATACCTCTCCTGCAGTGACTCTGGTTGTGGTAATGACCCTTAATAATGTCATATTTGCTTGGTTGGGTGTATCAACAGCAGGAAGCTCTCAGGAAGTGACACCAAGTCAGTGGCCTTCATGCAGCAGCAGGGCAGAGAGCACTGCAGGGCTTTTCAGGGACAGGGTCAAATCAGAAAACTGAACTAGAGAGTCATACTAGCATTGGGAACTATAACCAGGCTGACAGAGTGTTCGTGTTGGTAGGAAAGATTATTATTGTTGTGGAAAATAAGGGACATGGATACTTAGAAAGTGCTGGCTAGTTCGACATGGTCCTGTTGTGGATACCAGGCTATGTGCTGCTTAGCATGCATGTTTATATCAAACATGACTGGAGTGGTCAAATTGTACTCTGCATTGTTTCTTCCTGAAAGGGGCATAGTGGAATTTTTGAATGTTTTACCCCATTTACTACAATTCAGGTAGCTTTTTACTGATCCTTTTCCAAAACCTAGGACTGTGTTAGATGTTTGAACATGTTTTCCTACATGGCTGCTTAGGCAGCCATTCATTTCTGTTCATTACAGTACAGCATGAAAATTTAAAATTCCCAACATTGATTTAGAAAAGTCAGATGTCCGCTGGTGCATTTACATGCTGGGAAGCTCCAACATTTGAGACTTAAAAATTGGCTGCTAATCAGCATTGCTTTCATTCACCGTTTGATCCAAAAATCAAACCCAGAAGACAAATGATAAGCAAACATGGACATTGTGAAAAAGATTATATGGAATTTGGCTTCCTCTTGCTTTAGACAAGCCATGCCGGTTAGTCTGGCTAACTACCAAGTAGGAAATGTGTTTATACAATTTATCAATAGTACATGAGTGCACCACTCCTCTGTGTTGCACTTGTACACCCACACAACACAGTGTGCGTCTCGGCCAAATAGTCAGTGAAAAAAAGACTGCTTTACAAACTAAATTCAAGCATTTATGACTTATGCACTCTGGTATGAATGTTGGCCAGAGCAGCAGAGAACTTGAAGGTGGGTTTATTTCCTGAACTTTTGAATTTTACAGCAAACAGGTACATATTAGAAGTAAGAAAAATGTACAGTATACTTGGAAAATTGCCAATAGCAATAGGTAGCACAAGTTTAAAACATGCAAAATAGCAGTATGGTTGTTTTTAAGTTTATTTTGTTTTGTCAGGCGAGAACAGCACCATTCATAAGCACATGTGTTCACCAAAACAGACGAAAATGAAGGTGTCAGTCCTCCTCCTCGGTCCTCTAAAATGCAGCGTGGTTTGCCAGCAATGAGAATATAATCACACCAACTACCAGAAACAAACCCAAAACGGATGTTGACATCTGAGAGCCAGCAGTTACTCATACTTGCAAAAGCTAGATTAACAAAATGAGAGCAAATCACAGTCTGGAGTGTTGCTCATCCTCAACGATTTCTTCATGTATTCTTTACAAGAAGAAACGTTTTTCCAAAGAATGCAGTGTGTCATGCATAGCTGACGTTACAGGGATGTTAGTTACAGGAATTCTGGCTAAAAACTGCCAAAATTTCTAACCTGGAAGCATGACAGTGTACCAAAACTGTGTCCAGTAAAAACACTACTTGTGAGTCCATGTGTTTACAAGCTCTGGTTCCCTTGTAACTGGGCAGTGTGAACCTAAACAAACCAAATACGAAAATGCAACAAAATAAACTTTGTTTCTGATTCAGACCAAAGAAAACAAGCTGTAGGTGAGATCGCAGCCTCAGTTTAGCTGTGTTGTTCCCATCCTTGACGTGACGGCATAATCCCTGCTATTATTGACCTTTACAGCACAGACACTCATGTACACGCGCACACACACACACACACACAGACACACACACACACACACATATACCCAGAGCTTGGCTGATGTAACAGGACAGGTGTTCTACCTGTAGCTAATCAGCATCATGCATGTTTAATCACAGTAGTTAAAGCGTAGTCAGTCATGTTTAAAGCATGCTCTGGAGTCGCCTGGCTCTCAGCAGGATTACAAGCCGAGCGCAGAGCCACGGATGGTGTGGAATGTAAAGACCAGGGAACAGTTATGTTGAGACCGCAGCCAAGCTCTGCATTCCTCTTTCTCCTCTCCTTCTCCCTCCTCTGTCCTGATCCTCCTCCTCGTCGCTGTAGCGGGGAACTCCTGCGACTTCATTAGATCTGCTAGGCAAATTTGATTCGTCAACACAAAGCCTGTGTTTGTCACCTTGCTTTAACCGCTGGTAATGTGCTGTTCAGATTACAGAGACAGGGGAAAAACACTGCAATGTCTGCTGTGTCACCGTTGTTTGGCCAATATAGGAAGTGAATTAGCATTTTTTTTCCTCCTGTTTGCTTGTCTATTTCACAATGTGTGTGTATGTGGGTGGGGTGTTATCTTTTTTTTAATCCATCATCAGAAGGTCTCTGGGCTGGGTTTCTTAAAGTCACCCTAGCGCTAGATGTTTAATTGGAGCATTAATTTCTTTCATTTGAGACATCTGTTAGTCGGTTTCTGGTGTTGCATGAAAGCCTCCAAAGTGTGAACCTTCCAGGAATGACAGAAAAACAGCCTTCTTTGTAGCTTGATGATTTTTTCTGTTTATCCAGTGGGGCTTTGAAAGGGGAGACTGGAGAATAGAGGAGCATGAATTCCTGTAGTTGAAGTTACAACATGAAAAGTCACCAGATTTGCAAGACATTGTTAGGTTTTCAAATGACAACAGGAATATGTTTGTAAGTGAGATTCTTTAGAATTTAAAAAAGCATCATATTTTGTGACGTTTCAAAGGTAAATACAATTGACCCATGTCCCTATTCGTTTGTGGTCTTTGCTGTTGCAACAAATGCTCCTGGTCTAAGTTCTTCCTTGTGCTGCAGGATATTATGTCAGCTGTCACGCAGAGGAGGTCATTCGGAGGTTTAACTACCATTTTAGGAGACTGCCATGGGGCTTGTGTCATCCTACTGACATTGTATTTTACTCTATATTTGTATCATAAAGAGTGAGTCTGCAGGCTGCTCATTGCTCCCAAGTTGTTTTTGTGCAAAACATCAGACTTGGATAGCTTTTCATCACTCCTTCCTTCCTTCCATCTCCATCATCACTCTTCTTTCCGCCTTCTCTATTTCTCCCTTCATTCCTCCTTCTCCTGTCTCCCCTGCTTTTCCTCCAGTGGAGCAACCCGCCAAAGATTTATCATAGTGGACTTCCAGTCCTGGCAGCACACATACTGGGAGAGGAGGAGAGGACTCAGGACATCTGGGGGAAGTGAAATTATGAAACAAGCCTTCTGTCCTCTCCCGACCCCAGCCACCACATTTACTCTTCATTTTGGCTAACCAGTATTGGCAAAATGCATTTTGATTGAATGATTTTTCTTTTCTCTGAAAATTGTAGTGCACTCACAATATTCTTCATAATGTCCCTCACAGTAATGATCTAGTTGAGGGTTGCAATGCAGGATTGCCTCCTTGAATATTATTTTCTCTCATCTCTTGTCTCTCGTCTCTCATCTCGTCTGATATGTAGACCAGATACTCCATTAGAATACCTTGTGCAGGAGGCCATTGAAACAGCTTCAACTCATAAAAAAAAAAAAAAAATCCAAGTGACATGGAAATTGCAATAAGCAATATTGTGTGTTCTCTTTTCATTTTTTTAAGGACATCAGCTGCTATGTCAGGAGCAAAGAGTCGTAATTGGGTAAATGAATGAACTTGACTAAAACTAAACAGGCTGTATGTGACAGTCACCCATCACTAATGATTGTATTTACTTTCAACACCAGTAATTACATCTCCACTACTGCTTCATTATAGTCATTAGTAAGCACTATTATCACTACTTCTTTGTGCTAATAGTTAATATCAAATTTTCCTACAGCCTCAGGACAGTCACCAAACACTGCTACTGCTATTACTTTTTGATGGTCATTGTTGTTAGTATTGAATATATATATATATATGAAAAATTGGACTTTAGTCAGCCTCAAGAAGTGGCTCTATAATTAGGCTTTGCAGTGGAGAGGTTTTATTATGAGTGTCTTGACTGTCTTAGTAAACAGATACCATAAACTGCATGTTTTTTGCAGCAGAGTGCTGATCATTTTCCTCTTAAAATTAAGAAAATTCTAAAGAGAACTGTAAAAGGTCTTTGTGGTCTATTTATTCCTGTGCAGAGGTTAAACTGTGTTGAACTCAGATCTGTAGCCTTCCTTAATCAATCAATCAAATTTCAACCAAACTTTATTTATGGCACATCCCCTACAGTCTGTGCAATGCAACATGCTTACAAATTCTGCGTGACATCTTTTATTAGATTAATGATGGAATAAACTTTAATTTTGTTATCACAAATGGATGCTGTTGCCTGCTGTGTTGCAAAATTGATGTCAAACAAATTCCAAGATGTAATTGGTTGTGCCACAAATAATTTGGTTACCTTTATCTATGAGATTAAAACAAAAACAATGCCCGTTGCCATGCCAAATATTATTTGCTGATGTTATTATGTGAATCTTAGTGTTTAAAAAAAAAAAAAAAAAACGAAAAGAAGGCGAAAGGAATCAATGAGCCTTGTCAAACCGTCAGCTGCTCACTGGGTAGTCGGCTATTCTGGGTCAGCCCTAGTCTCCGGGGTGCACGTAGAATTGAAACGTCATGATACTTATGTAATGTCTCAGTCATATGAGCTGGGTGATGCTGCAGTTTGAGCTGACGTTGGAGGAGATGTTGTTCAGACCTGGCCTACATCCCACAGTAGATTTATAGTGAAGACAGATCCTTTCCTGATCACCCCTGTATGGCCCTTTCTCAGCGAGGCTGCCAGCTTCTGGTTCCAGTGTTAACTCACATTTTGTTTACCGGGGAATTTGTTGCTTTAAATGAGAATAGAAACTGCTGCCTCTGAAAATGGCTCAGGTGTGTTCTGCTGAATTTCATTGACATCTTTCCGTCCCTCCCTCCATTCTTTATAGAAAAAAATACTACACTTAGGATCCTGCAATCCTCTGCTTGAGCCTGCAATGAGCCCAGGGCGCCATTGTTGGATTATTGAACCCTCCCTCTTTAAAGACCCCATGAAATTAACTCTTGATTTGAATTTGAAATTAATTCTTGATATGATGAATTTCCTGTTGCAGCAGGATGTTTGTGCAGGACATAGTACAGGGAAGGATTATTCACAAGTGTAAACCAACAGGACAGACCAAGCGTTAACCCAATAGGATCAGTTTGGGAGAAACACACAATTTAGATAGGTGGATGAGAGAGGATGTTGAAAGATTTGTGAGGGTTTTATTGGTTGCAACTTTACTTTACACCCACTAGTGCAGGATTATGTCACAAATTTAAGATACTCTGTTTTAATATTAGTCATGTGAGGTTGTTTCATGGAAACCTTAAACTGAGATGCACCTCGCCAGAAGGCTGGAAAGCCTCTCAACCAGAGAACGGTGCAGGCCTCTCAGCTGCGGCCTCGAATACTAAGGTGGCAGCTGAAAATGGGTCATTCACATCTCACATGAAACTTTGTTGCTTTCCATTCTTCAGGTGGATAGAGATGGAAAAATCAACCTCCTGAAACGTGGCAGAGTTCCAAGTTTTAATATGAAACACTTGACACTTTGAAGTTTTTTTTTTTCCTTTTTGTGAGCAGTGTCAAAAAGCTGTGGGCTGATTTGTGCTCTCTCTGTCTTTCCTCTCCTCTCTCCTGCTCTTCCTCCTCTTCACAGGCTGTCAGCATCAATAAGGCCATCAACACACAGGAGGTCGCTGTCAAAGAGAAACATGCCAGGAATATCCTTGCAAAGTGTGTGTGTGTGTGTGTGTGTGCGTGTGTGTTCACTTGTACGTGCATGTGGTTGAGTTTGTTTTGCTCCTCTCCTTGCCAGAGAGGAGCAATGTGTTTATCTGATTCCCATGTGTTTGTGGAAACTCCTAAGTGTTCCACCATGACTGGAGGGCAATGTTCGTACAAGATCGTAACAATGAACCTAATGTGACCTTACAGTCTGCGCGTGGCCACGCTGCAGAACTAATTTAGTCTGTGTGAAACAAATACAGAGCTGGACTGACAAAGAGTGTTTTTCTGTGTCATGTGCTCTCTCCTGTGTTTTAAACATGTCTGTTTTATATTATCAGGGACACAAAAGCACAAAATGGTAATCTCTCAGTAAATCTGAAATCCTGGGAATGGTGGGTGCTGGTGGATGGGGGTAAATAGATTAAAGTGGCATGTCTGGGAGAGAGGGGGAGAGAGAAAAAGGTACAGAATGACACGAAAATAGACAATCAGACAAGGACACAAAGATGGAAGGAGAGGTTAGCAGACAGGCACACAGAGAAAGTGAGCTGATCAAATCTAATATCAGCTATGAGCCAGACTAACGTCACAGTTTACGTTATGTGCTATAATCCGATGATCCTTGACCGTCCCTGCCACCCTGCATCTTGGGGACCCATCATGAGAAAGGCGCCCACACTTTCTGGGCAGCCGTCAACCGGCTTCCCCTCTCCAGCAACGCGGTGCTCTGCTGGAAGTTCTGTCACGTCTTCCACAAGCTGCTGCGAGACGGCCATCCAAACGTATGTACAGACCATGTAACAGCATGACACTTAGCATTAAACGAGTAACAAATAGAGATGCAGCCATCACACAGGTCCTGCTCCACTGCAGCTTCATTCTCTAGGAGGAATTGTTTGGAAAATGCTGCTTTCTAATAATACTTGATAGTGTTCTGCACAATCCTGAAGAGACAGTTCAGATTTATTGACACAAGATGATATGACTAACAACTTGTGATAGTTAATGCATGGACATCATGTCCAGAGGCAGTCCTCTTGGTCAGAGTTGTGACTGATTGTTGTAGCAGCTGTGGTGGAAAGAGTACTACAAATTACTACCCTAGTAGAAGTTACTTTGCTTACAGTAGAAGTAGTAATACTGCTGTAAAAATCCACTGAAGTAAAAGTAAAAAGTAGCTAGATTAAAATGTAAACGTTACTGGGTTACCTTTCCAAAACAGTGACTGAGTTAAAGGTGATGTTTTCCATGCAGTTACAAGTAAATGAAGTACATGGCTCAAACTCCATTCTTTTTCAACATGCACTGTGCAAAACTGCCAAAGTGAGGATCAACTGACAAATGTGGGATAGGCAATAATATGATGGTTGACTCTACATTCATTGGGGAAGGCTCCACAATCTATCATTGATCATTTGTATTCATATCTATTACAAATGGATATGATTCATATGATATGACTGACCCTGTTGACTGCTACTCATTTAGCTCCTTGCCCACTGCAACTTGCTACAACTCTGACCACCGAGATCGCCTCTGGAGATCGTGTCCAAGCATCAACTAATCATTAGTAATCACCTAATCACTAGCATGAAGTCAGTCATACTAATCAGTGCCAATAAATCTGTCTTTTTAATGCTGAAGGATTTTGTAAATACATAGTTCTTGAGCTAAAATTTGCAGCAGCATTACTTAATTATTTATACTCAGTTGATTCCTCTGATTTGTTAACTTTGTTCCTCTACTTCCAATGTTTTTATTCTGTCTGTTTCTCCTTTTCTGTTCCTCCAGGTGATAAAAGATTCCATGAGGAACAAGGCTGACTTGACTGATATGAGCAGGATGTGGGTAAGAGAGCATAACAGACATCGACAAGTTGAAGTGAGAGGACAGTCTTCTCTGCTGATCGATCAGTGTATCATGAAGTCCTCACTGCATGATAAACACATGATGGCAAACAGCTTGGGAGGGTGGATCTGTAGCTTACTGTCACACAGCACATTAAGCTGTGTCAAAAAAATTCACTCATCCAAAAGTTCCAATTTGTTGTATGTGTGTCTTTTTAAAAATGAGGCAAAAACAAAGGGAGTGACCAATGATTCACAAGGCTCTTTCAAAGCTAATCTCCTGTATTTCCAACAGAACGTAATCACAGGTGGTTGCGGCTCTCCTTGTGGTTGTTGTAGCCGCAGGCATTGTCACAGTTTGCATGATTGTTTCTGTTGTTGCTACCCAGCCTGCTGTTTTGGTGATGGAGTGACAGACCTTGTAGCTACTGACAGACTAAACCACGCAACACCGCCAAATCTGACTGTACAAGCATGGTTTTACAGTAACATGCTGTGGGTGACAACCAGTAATATTACGCAAGCAATTTTTTTTGTTGTTGTTGTTGTTGACAATCGCTGTTAGGGTTAGTGCTTTACTCCTGATAAAAATAAACATGGCAAATAATCGGCCAATCACAATTTGGTCGACCAAGAACGTATCAACCAATAAATCGACCGGTCGACCAACAGACTACAGCCCTACTAGTAACATTTTATACTGATCTATGCTTGCAGAAGTCTCTCAGCAATACTAATATAGACACTGGTGATGAAATTCATAGGCGTTCTAGTGCAAACATTCCAGTAAATCTGACCAGTCCCTCTTTAATTATGTGTTGAGCAATGTTAGCCTGGGTGGAGGGCCAGTTCTGCTTAGTAACACCCTATTCCTGGATATTCCCTGTTGTGTTTTTTTTTTTTTTTTTACTACTCAGTTTTTGCTGATGTCACTAGTTAGGAGGATACGGGAAGTTTGGTCCCTGTGACCGGGGTTGCGGCCTCTCCTTCCTGTTGTGACATCACCACCACCCCCAGATGTCAGGAAAAAGGAAGTGAGAAGCAATTGGCCGCATAGCTGGGCTCTTCAACTCTGTTCACACTTTCATAGCAGAGGCATTTTCACGCTCCTCATTTAAAGTGAGCTGAACTGTACCTGACCCAAGCTCAACTGGCTGGTATTGTATTTCAGTCCAATGGGAAGAGAAAATGTGATGCTACTGAAGTATAGTTTGCCTTGTACTAAGCTTCCTTGTGCACTCTCTGCACATTCACCGCACGCCGCGCTCGGCCAACATGCCACACTGAATTTTCTCAAGATACCTAATGATTCCCTTTCATGACGTTCCACAAGTCTGACCAGCAAAACTTGCAAGCCTTTCAAGAGGAGGAAAGACGGTTTTCCCTTTGATCATGCCTGTCTCCCTTTCCCTTATATCTCTGTCTCTCTTTTCTTCTCCCTTGCTCTCTTTTCCCCTTCAACTTTCTCCCCCAGGGTCACCTGAGTGAAGGCTATGGGAAGCTGTGCAGCATCTACCTCAAACTGCTCATCACCAAAATGGAGTTTCACATCAAAGTGAGTTGGCCTGGCCTATAAAATCCCATTGCCAGTCTCCCTCATCAGTCATTATCTTTGCCTCAGACTCTCCTTTTAGTGCCAGCATGCCTCTCTGGGGGGCTGGCTTCATAGAAAATGCTGGCTTTTACACTAATGGCCTTTCAAGAATCTGTAATGTAGCCTATTTATAAGGCAGCTGCACATGCTGGTAGAGAGACCAGAGCATGATGCTGCCGCTGGATGCTGTGGTTAGTTGTTGCTCTGTTAATGATTGGTAGTCAGTTCATGACCATCCTAATCTTTAGAGAATTACAGGAATACAGTGCCATATTTGAAAGTAAGGCCTTTGATTAACTCAAAATTAAACAATAATATTGTTAGTGGTTCTTCATTGTAGTGCACTCCCTATTTATTAAATGTATTGTGAAGTAGGTTCAGTCTTTGCACCACCACCACCAATCCTCTTGTTGCACACTGGCAAGGTGATGAGAGGGAATTTGTTAAAGGTCTCCTATATACAGTATCCAAATAAATATGTTGGCTTACCTGCCAGTGGCTGGTTTTAAAAAAAAAAAAAAAAAAAAAAAAAAAGGTTAGTTTCCCCCAGAAATATGTAATTGTACTTGTTTTCAATCCTATCTCATAGATTTACAATGAGTCTTTTTTTTTTTTTTTAAACCATCACAGCTGCTCACTGCAAGGGGTTAACAAACAGGTTCAGCTACAACATGCAGCCACTTATGAGCATCTTTCATACAGAGAGAGAGGGAGAGTATGGTGGTCAGCCAGGACTATGGTTGAGAATAGCTGGAGACCAGAGGCTGTAAATAAGGTTATCGACTCAAGGTTACCGGCCAGTGAGGCAAGTGACCCGTATTGATTAATGTGGCAGAGACGAATTTCTCCTACTCTCGCTGCTTGACGGGTGTGAATTTCCAATCCCGCCTTTTAATACCGTTGTTGTTCATGTTGTACTGAGGGTTTGCCGCCATCTCAGCTGGAGGTCGAGATTGCCAAACATGTTATTTGAGAATAAAGCTGCCTCATGTCGTCTTCTCTTCCAGAATCCCCGTTTTCCAGGCAACCTGCAGATGTCAAACAGACAGCTTGACGAGGCGGGAGAGAATGACGTTAACAACTTGTGAGTGTGGTGTACCGCTGCCTCTGTTGTTGTTATGATCATTGTAATTACTGTCAGGGACTACAGTGCCAGACGGGCCTTAAGATCCAGACATTAATGAGTTTCAGTGTCATTTGTTGATTCAGAGGATAAAAGTGTGAAATGAAATAGAACTGGATTTTGTAATTATTTTCCGTCACGACCCACCAGCACCCACATTTAGAAAAGAAATAAGCCACAAGGGCCCATTCCGCGCATTATGTGTAAAACATATTTTCTAAAATGATTAAATGATTGTTCATTAAATTCTTCCACCAAGCAATGTTTTTGAACAGTAGCTACACAAAGCATTTCATACAGTTACAGTCACAGGTGTGCATTTATTAGGTGTTTTGCTGCAGCTTTTAACATGAATCAGCCAGTCAGAACTGTGGACCAGAACTATCAGCTTCATCAAACAGCCTATTCAGTGCACTACAGTCGGCCTTGGTCATTCACATAACTACCTAATAATGTGATCAGGGACGGGAAAACACCAGTCGTCCACTGGAAAACTTCAAACAAATCATATTCATGTGTAGTTTTGACCAAGCAGGAGCATTATTTTCATCATCAGTGCGGTATTAATTAATGTTAAAGGCAAACAGATGCATAAATTGTCCTTGCTATGCCTTAGGGCTTTGTCAGATAAAGAGAAAGAAAAAATGTTTGTGTGCGTGTGTGTGTTAGTGAAAGCTGCTCTGAATTTACAATTGCTATGCAATGAATATGCATTTGTGCATTCAGAGAAAGTGAAAGCACTAATCTCTATCTCTCCTCCCCTCCCCTCAGCTTCCAGTTGACAGTAGAGATGTTTGACTACCTTGAGTGTGAGCTCAACCTATTCCTGGGCGGTAAGCTATTCTGGTCTGGCTGTCTGCTCGTCTACTAACCAGGCTTATCTAAGGCAGGGCATGATGTAACACACACAGACACACACACACACAAACGCACACTTTCACAGATAAGACACAGAGAAAGATAGTTACACATGCATAAAGGCACAGAAACGTTTTGACAGATGGACAAGGACAAACACACAGTGTGTCATCAGTGCAGCTCTTCCTCTGCCTCGGTCTGCAGAGAGGCTATTAGTGGTTACACACTGTAGCCTTGTTGTGTGGATGAGTCACCCTAGGTAAGTGTTTCTTAAAGTATGGGCCAGACTAAAAATAGAAAGCTGGGATGTGACCAGGAACACAAAAATGCTGGACAGCTGTCGTCTCCCATTAGAAATGAATGGAAGGAAACAGCATTCCAGGAGCTACTTGTCATATCCATTCTGCGTCCCTATGACGACAGTGTCTGCTCTCTCTCTTCCTCCTCAGACAGAGATTATGATATCCAGTAAGGATCTCATAAAGCCAGACATTGCCTCCTTTGAGTTTTGTGCTGTATGTGAGTCTGATGTGGGCTGTGAAGTTTATATTCAGCTCCATAGGCAAAACATTCTCCCTAGACTTGACCCCAGTAGGTCTGTTTTGACTAGGTAGCTCCCACCCAGCGCTCAAAGCCCCAGTCATTCCCCTCCTACGATCTGAGTGGTGTATTTTAAAAGCACCGTGTCATTCAGTAGCTGAGACGCCTGGCCTGAGATGTGTGTATGTGTGTGTGTGTATTTTAGCTGTTCAGGAAACCACGCCTCTGCAGTGAACAGAGGCTCTCAGGGCCTGGCATTCAGGATGGAGTGAGCGAGGCAGGAGGGGAATGAAAGAGGGGCATAATGATGGAGGGAGAGAGAGAAGGAGTCAGACAATCCTATTAGTGTTCAGGTTGCTGCTGCCCTCTCTGCTTGACTTCAGACCTTGTTTTTCCTACCCACTTTTTTATCTCAGTAGGTGGAGTGCCCATCTAAAGCACTATATTTGTTCATTTTTATGATGAAGACAGTGAAATAAGTAGAGAAACAGAGCCAGCGTAGCTTGATTGACTCATGAAAAATGAATGATCGATGAGCTTTGTGTGTGTGTGTGTGTCTCTGTGGTGTTTGTGATTGCCTGTGCATGATCTTGTGTGTGTGTGTGTGTGTGTGTGTGTGTGTGTTTCTCTCTCTCCAGTGTTCAGCTCTCTAGACATGTCTCGGTCGGTGTCGGTGACGGCAGCGGGTCAGTGTCGCCTGGCCCCCCTCATCCAAGTCATCCTGGACTGCAGCCACCTGTACGACTACACCGTCAAGCTGCTGTTCAAGCTGCACTCCTGTGAGTGGCACGGACCTCTGTTGGTCAAAACACACAACTACAGGCCGACTGAAAGTACTGGCTCCGTGGTCGCGATGTCACAAGAGGAAGTCAATACCAAAACTGTCAAAACCATACTGATACTAGTGTTTTTAGTATCGGTGTAATGTCATCATGATACCTCTACCCCTGATACTGTGACTCAGTGTTGTCATTCTAGTAAAGCTTCAGCAGATATGTTTAAATACTGAAACACTTAAAGATGCAGTCATGCTTACACGACTGTAAGTCAAACTCATAGCACATAATAATAGCATTGTATTTACCGATAGACAATTCATACAGTTCCTCTAATTTGAAATTAATATTATCTTGTCGTATTCATTTTTTTAATTGAAGAGTACAGGCCCAGAACTTGAATGGAGTAGAATGGACTTTCCATTCAAATCAACATAGATAGATAGATAGATTACTTTATTAATCCCCAAGGGGAAATTTAAAATGTCACAAGCAGCAGCAAAGGGAAGAAATACATGACGGAGAGAAAACAACACAATTCATGGGACACCGAAGTAAAATACATAAAAACATATATGTGGATAAAAGGTGCGTGTAAAAAGGTTAAAAGTGTTAAAAAAAAAAAAAGGGGGTTAAAAGCAAGATTTTAAGAGCCATGGCCATTTTTATGTGCATCGCTGCCATTAATTACAAAGAGCTGTGGCTGTTGTATTCGAATGGGTAGCTATTAATGTTGATTACTGCTTTTAGCAAGCAGCCACAGCACAACATATGTTCTCAGTTGTCGAGGTAGTGTGACACACTTTACAGGAAGAGAGTTATCGCAGCTTCCTGGCCACCACTCCACAGCTGGTCGGTGACTAGATATGACCGCCAGGTTGGAGGCTATAGGGACAGGTTTGGGAGGGGTGTTACAATAACATGTTCTAAATAATTATTAATGCTGAAATTGTAAGGTTTATACTTAATTTACAACTAAAATGACATTTTGTGTTATTATAGAGAGAGTGAAGTACCAAAAACAAACAAACAAAAAAAAAACTACCTTTTAGTACCAGTATTTGTATCAGATCAAATGTGAACGGTACCCGACCTTACTGCTGACATATGCTGTTACTTTAGCAATTTACAGCATTTTATTCTGTACCCGTAAAATGACCACGGCAAACGACCCATGACCGTTCTGCTCCATTCACGTTCTGTCACTACAGGCCAGTGTTGCATTTAGTGTTTTTATTCTAATGTGGCCGATATTTTTAAATACTCAAAACACAAAGTTTCTGTTTACTTGTTAATGTTAATGCAGAGTTTTAAAATACATTCACTGGCTTTGTATCAATTGCCAATGTTCTGGTATTGTGACATCCTGAGGAATGTTTTTAATGAAGTCACAAATATTCCACTTGCACCCGTTCCCATGTTCAGACACATTTTTCAGCATCTCTGTTCTCATGGAAATGCTTCTCAGTTCAAGTTTTGGCATTTTTTTTTTTCATGTTTTCACTTCATTTAGCAGGGAAATGCCACCCATTTTAAGAATTCCCATGTGTTATTTCTGACTAAACATGAATCACTCCTTCCCGAAGCTATAATTCAGACATAAAACCCTTGAATTAGAGATGTCACTGGGTTAAGCTGCTCCTTAGACAGTGATGGAAATATAAGATGCTAAAATGAGCTTCAACACCCAAATAAAGTTATCATAGTATGGGTGACAGCTGGGAACCAAAGCTCACTGGGTTTTATTGTCTATGGATGAGCCACTTATTTTACAACACAAATGTAGGGATGTAGGAAAGAATGCTGCACATTCAGAAGTATTGACTGAATTGTTATCAGACGCTGAAATGGCATGTGAATTCTTAATATGGGTGGCAGCTTGTGAAACCCTCTCAAAACCCCATTGGACAAACTCAGACATGCATGGTGTTCAATCTCAAAGAAGCCAGGTTCTCTCAGTTCCTTAAAAGCTCATAATGTGAAGAGTCTTTTACACGACAGAGATTGTGCGTTCATGCACGAATCCTGCGAGAATGCTAGATTCCCTCACACTTAGATGCACACCTGAACACCTCACACGAGGTTGTTTTCCAGCACTGAGAGGCGTGTGTGTGTGTGTGTGTGTGTGTGTGTTTGCAGGCCTTCCAGCAGACACTCTCCAGGGCCACAGAGACCGCTTCCAGGAGCAGTTTAAGAAGTGAGTTTCCCCAGCAGTCGTGGTTTTAGATGCCCCCTCTGACTCTGCTGAAGTGTCTGTGGTCCCCTGGACTCTAAGCTCCTGCTACCATGTTGAATGAATTTTCCAGGTCGCTTTGTCTGTCTCTCTCTCTCTCACTCTAACTGTGATGCTCACTCTCTCTCTCTGTCTCTTTCTGTCTTGTTTTATTTTTCTCCTGTCGCTCTCTAGCAAATATGCACTCTTCTTTTCCTCTCACTGAAATCACTGTGCAAACTCTCTCTCTCTTTCCCTCTCTCTCTCTCTCTCTCTCTCTCTCTCTCTCTCTCTCCTCTCATATATTCTCTTTGTCTGTATTTAAGGTTGAAGAGTCTGTTCTATCGCTCCAGTAACTTGCAGTACTTCAAGAGGCTGATTCAGATCCCACAGTTGCCTGAGGTGAGAACTCTCACTTCTAAATCCCACATTTTCACACTATACTATACGTTGATCCCATGAAACATGTTCTTTTTTCCTTTTCCTTTTTAACTTATGACATTTTCTCACATATGTAGAAAATATTCAGTTACCCCAGTGACCCAAATATTGAAAATGTATTGTTCTACATCCATAGTTTGTGTCCATTTATGGAAATACAATGAAGAGACAGAGGCTACATTCACACAGGGTTTCATGATCAGTTTTGAACTGCTGCATGTGTGTGATATTGCTTTGTGATGACTTTTCACACCCATTCTAGCCTCGGATACCTATTATTATTATTATTATTATTATTAGTCATAGGAGTAGTAGTAGTAGTAGTATCATTAAACCCTTGTTTTATCAGAAAGTCACATGGAGATCAAGATCTCATTTGCAAGTGAGACCTGAGTACAAAAGAGGAAAATAACAAAAAACATAAGTCAGTTTATTTTGAAACATACAGTGTATATATAAGAGACAGATATACAAGCATATCATATAAAACAGTCACACTTAAAATTAATAAAATCTCTATTAATCTCTAAACCAATTTTTTTTATCGACCTGTTGATAGGAGAGATGATAAGTGAGGTGGTCATTTTTTGAGTGTTTGTTTATAGATAAATAAGATAACGGTGCCGATCTCATTTGATAGTTCCACTATGAACCAACAGCGAATTCAGAAAGACTCGTCACAGTGTTGTGCTCACACGTCTCCCTGTTTCCCACTGCTACAGAAAAACGACTCAGGTGTTTGTGTCATTGGAAATTGTTTCCAACATAGTTTGGTTACAGTATTTTATCTTTGACAGCTCTGAGTCGTCTGCCTAAATCCCAGTCAAGTCGACTGTTCCTTTTTCTTTCCATCGTTGTGTCTTTTTGTCCGTGTTAACACTGGCTCAGCGAAGCTGCTGCGGTGCCAAAGTGATGACATTTGTCTCAAGGGAATGGTATAAGATTTACCTCGTGTCATGACAATGCCAACAAATAGTGATTTGAGTGCTCAAATCCAAGGAGTATGTAGGTCAAATGTTTCAGGACACAGTTTTGTACCACGTGTCCAGAGTGGAAATGCACTTTTTGCTGTTGACACTAATAAGAAAATGTCTACACATGTCAAGGGAATAAAGATTGCTGTGTGGATGCAGCATAACTAGAGAGATCTTTTGTTTTCTTGTTATTTCCAGTGAACCTCAGTCTATGCTCTCCCTCCCTCCACGCTCCTGAAGCCAAATAGAAACTAATAGGGGTTGGTGGAGGATAATGATGTTGCTATTGAGAATGTCCTCTCCCTCTTCCTGCCAGAACCCTCCCAACTTCCTGCGTGCTTCGGCTCTGTCAGAGCACATCAGCCCAGTGGTGGTGATCCCCGCTGAGTCATCGTCCCCCGAGTCAGAGCACGTGGTGGAGACAGAGGACCTGGTGGACACAGACATCCCCGTGCTGCCGGTAAATCAACCCCACAAGCGTCCCTGAAACTCACCCCTGTAAATCTAATCCAGTTTTGTAGCCAGTCAGCTTCTTGGCCTCACACTGTAGCAACTTGCAGCGATCAATAATTTAACAAGAGGGATGTTTTGGTTCGGAGGTGTATTAAGCAGGGAATAGATGCACACACACAGAGAGATGTGTAGAGACAGGAAAGAAACTGCTAGAGTCCACACTTGTAGATTCACATCAAAACTGCACATTTTTAGGTTTTTGGTAAGTCAACTCAAAATATCTGGCTTGTATTTTAGTTAGCTTGTGATTTTGTTAACTGTTTTGACTTGCTGACTTGCTATGATGCTAATGAGCATTAAAGAAACAGTCAAACCTAAAATGAAATTCAGTCATTAAAGAGTAACTAAACCCCAAACCCAAATATGTGAAGCCCTACACCACAGAGAGCAACAGGTGGTGACATCACCTGCCGTCAAAGATCAGGCATCCCTGTTTCCACCAGTAGAGGTCAGGCTTCATGGAGGTGTAGCTGCCTCAGGTTTTCTGACTGCTCATCTACATGTTTGTCAAAACTCCACTGATGTTTGTGCAAAAACTGAACACAGTTAAGTTGGCCCCTGTAGCCCCGGCCTCGTCTTCCTCCAAACATAGATGTTTGTTTTTTTGTGCAAATTCCCATAGTTAATGACTGATTTTTTTATCCTGGGGTGAGCTATCCTGGTAGTAGTGGAAGTACCGTCTTGGATCGCCTGTGTGTCTGTGTATTAGCAGGCATTGCTCTGATGCTGACGTCTGCCAGGCATTTTGACTGGCTGGATGCTGCATTCATCTCTCCACCATAGGCAACAATTTAAAGACCAAGACACTCAAAACAGTGAAGAAAGCTGGTTACTGATTTTTAACGTTAGTTATTTTATTTTATTTGCTTTATTTGTTTGAATAGAAGCCCGCATAGCATTAAAATCTTCTGTTTTAACCCTCAAGGCTGCAGTGGAGACCAAGTTTGATGACCTGTTCGGCACCTCAGCCGCTACAGACCCCTTCAACTTCAACAGTCAGAATGGCATGCGCAAGGATGACAAGTAAGAAAGCATTGCATTAGGATTTGTTCATCTTTGTGGTTATGACAGTGGTTGACATTACAAACAAGAAGTGCTAACCTCCTCGCCATTGGGCAGAGTGCATCATGGCAGCCCTGTCACTTCATCTGACTTTGTCACTCTGAGACCTTGAACTGATCAGAGGGATCGCAGCCCTGCTGTGAGATGAATTTGGGAGTACAAATCCTTTGATACAAGCCTTTGAGTGTGTTTTATTTATTATTTTTGCACATGATTCAAAGACAACAACACAGAATCATAAAATTAGATGCGCATGTATAAAAGATAACGCAAGCAAGATTTGTGGGACCAAAGTGGGTTTCAGTCTTGCCAGACAACGGTCCCCAATGATAGGAGTTTATTTGATTTCACTGTGAATGAGGCGTGTTTTTTGTCTGTATCCATCAGAGACCGTCTGATTGAGCAGCTAACCAGGGAGATCCAGGCCCTCAAGGAAGAGCTGGAGTCTTTTAGACTGGAGGTAAAGAAACTGCATATCCACTGAGAGCCTCTCATAATAGCACAGCCTTCGTATTATTCTCAATGAAGAGGATGTTCGCTAGTTGCAGTTTTCCATCTACGCTCAGAGCTGAGAGTGTTTTTTCACTCAGAGTGCCGAGCACTTTAAGTTGAAAACACTTTTGGTGCTTGGCTTTCATCTGTTGACAAATGAATACAATGCTCAAAACTGAGTTTTATCAGTTAGAAAACAATCAGCAGTTCATCTACTAAAGCCCAAATCTGTAATTTGTGCAACAACCTAGCGGTCACAAAATGGTTGAGTTGATAAGGCTGCCTTTCCCCCATGTGAATCATGACGACTCGACTACATTATGTAGTGAATGTGGGCTGTGTCAACCCAACCATATTGTAATGGGTGTCACACAACTTATAGATTGGGCTGCCTTGAACAAGTTAAACACCTTTTTCTGTTTCCACATCGCCCTCCCTCTCTCCCCCAGAGTGGCCGGCTGTGCCAGGCGCTGCGGGGGCGTGTCAGTGAGCTGGAGGCGGAGCTTGCAGAGCAGAGCCACCTGAGGATGCAGGCTGCAGGGGAGAGCGAGTTCCTCAAGGCGGAGCTGGACGACCTGCGCCGGGTGAAGGAGGACACGGAGAAGGAGCAGCGGAGCCTCACTGAGATAGAGAGTGAGGACCAACAAATGCTTTACTTCTCCTCTGGAGTGAACGTAGTTGTCTCGGTTGTCTCAAATATCGGCATCTGCCTCAGATGGAGCATCATCCAAGCCTCTTTAATTAGAGAGAATCTTTATATAAAAATAAATATGGTATGTTTTACATAACCCAAACTGAAGTCGTTTTCTTATTTTGCCCAGTGAATGTGTACAAAAGCATTGTATTTTATGATGGCATTTGCCAGTGCGCTTTCACAATAAGAATAGGAATAACAATATGATAATTCCACTACAGGACAGACTTGATGTTCTCTGCAGTTACATGGAAAAAAATATGTGCATGTATCGACCTAAAAATTGTTAAGAAATACTATTTGGCGTTGGTTTGGGTTCCACGTTGGTTGCCATGTTGCTTCTATCTCTGTAAAACAGTTTTTTTGGCCACATCACTGCTTGTTACATCCAATTTGAGATTTCCTGTTTTCCTTTTTTAAGCTCACTGTTTCCTGATTTCTTGTCCGTGTCCTGGTTGCGTGCACGATACGACTAAGACGCTGTCTGTAGATATGCAACAATCTCGTTCACATGGCAGTGTAGTAGTGGAGCTAACATGATTAACACAGTCAGCTGCAACATACAAAAGTGGCTAATCATCAGCTTCATTTGTGCTTTTATTTTGAATGGCAGGAACAGAGAGATATGTGTCAATGTTATTGAAGAGGCTGGCTCCTAATGAAATTCAGCTGTCTTTTGAGCTGGGAAGGGTTTATGTCTCATACATACATGTTGCCTTTTGATAGATGTTTTCATTCCAGGGGCCTCAGTTTGCCAGTGTGTATGGCCCCAGCGGGAATGAAAACAGTCAGAGCTTTCCATTTTCACATGTGGTGTTAGAGCCATTTTCTCCACCCATCAAGCAAAACAGAACCAGAAACAAAACAAATGCTAAAAATACTCATTCATTAATTACACACAGAGTGCAGAAGTGAGGAGAGAGGAATAGAAGTGGAATAAGACTGCCGAGGGATACTAGGATAAACAGAATTTCATGCCTTTATTGTAGCCTCAAGGACATACCTGTAGTTTCCCCACATGGTGCAGCCGTTTACTGCGTCCCTGCTGATGTTGTCTTGTTGTGCTGTGGTAACTGTGTGTGTGTGTGTGTGTGTGTGTGTCTGTGTCTTTTATCAGGAAAGGCTCAGGCCAATGAGCAGCGCTACACCAAACTGAAGGAGAAGTACACGGAGCTGGTCCAGAGTCATGCAGACCTGCTGAGGAAGGTTGGGACGGCAGCTCTAACTTTTTCACTTTTTACTCTCTGTGTCCTTGTACTTTCTTTAACAGCTGGTGCCTCCAAGTTAGATTAAATACTGTCCCACTAGTGTCGTTTTTGCTGCCCCTCCTCAAGCCTTATGATGCAGCCTGTGTCCTAATTATTTTGGTGTGTGTGCTTTTGTGTGTGTGTACATGTGTGTGTGTATGTGTCCATGTCTTATCGTGTGTGTGTGTGTATGCAGAATGCAGAGGTGACCCGGCAGATGACGGTGGCACGGGCTGCGCAGGACGAGGTGGAGGCGGTGAGGAAAGAGATGCAAGAGAAGGTGAAGGCGGCCCAGGAGGTTGCAGACAGACAGGTGAGGACACAGGAGAGGCTTCTCAGCAGAGGACTCGCTGTCCTAAAAATGTGAATACAGGCTGCCCTGCCTACGTCAAACTCATGTCCCCGCTCTGTTTCTCCTTCAGTTCAATTTCAGTCCTCTGCGGGCATGGCAAAATTGCCTCAGTTTGCCAAAGCCGGTTTAATATAGTGAGATAATGATTTTAGCCAGAGCGATCAACACCAGCTCTTAAAGGAACAGTTCACCTCAAAATGAAAATTTGCCATTCAAAACTCCACTGAAGTCTGTAGGACCATAAAACACAAAGTGAGGTGGCACCTATTATCCCGGCTCTGCCTTATAGATTTGTCATACAATTAAGTAGAGAAGTCAATAAATGAGATGTGATCAATCAGATGTGAGTCTTCTAAAATAAGACTGACTGTGTTTTTTTTTTTCTGCAGGAGCGCGAGCAGCTGGAGCAGCTTCAGGAGCTGCAGAATGAGCTGGTGTCCAGCAGGGCAGAGCTCGACACCCTCAAAACCACCGTGGCTTCATCCCAGCAGGTCACTAGTCCCTCAGCTTCATACAGTCGGACTATATTTCTTAAATATAGGGATGCACTGATACCGCCTTTTCATTTCCAACACCAATACCCAGTATGAAACGTATCAAACATAAATCAGTGCTGACTACCAACAAAGCATCAATTACTTTGACTGATCGGTGTGAACGAGGACCGTTAGCTTGGGGTCACTGCACAAAATAATTGCTATACATTTTTTCTTACCACCATTTGAGAAATCCAAGCTTTTGTGTGCCAAAAATGCTGAAAATCAAACCCAGTTTGCTTTTGTTTGTGACATGTTAATGAGGACTTCTGGTAATGGATGTTATTCTACAGTACCAGCTCCATTTTCGCCTGGCACTGATACTAATTGGTACTGGTTGTACACCCTACATACATAACAAGTTTTCTTGAACCAACTAATGGATAGAACATGAAAGTCTCTAAAGTTGCTTTTAAAAGTTATTAAACAAATTGATAAAGCTCCAAAGTGTCTACCCCATTTAAAATTTTAACACTTGGCTGCTGCGAGTAAGTCTGAAATGATTAATGATTAAAATTTTTTCAGTCTGGCTAATAGGACTTTGGATGTTCCTAATGAGGTTCAGCCTGGATAACATCTTATCATGAACACCTGCCCTCACATACTCCTGTTGCACTTACTCAGTCTTGGAGGTTGTGAGTGATCAGTTGCACAAACTGGCTGCTCATGGGGCCTGTTGTCAGCACCACGTCCTCACATCACTTTTGAAAAACTGTCCTTGGTTGTAAATGTGTTAGAGGAATAACTTCAGGCCGATTCTGCTCATGAATACTTTTTGTCTGGATTCAGTGACCAGCATTCAAACCTGTGGTGAAAAACAAAGATCCTCTGTAGCAGCACAGCAAAACTGAAATGTTCCACTGTAATGAAATAACATTTTAAAGTCTGTCTCCTCCCTCTCACACAGTTTTTCCTCCTAAAAAACTCCCTCTGCTCTCTTTTCCATGAGATAACGGCCACTCCCACAGTTTCTCTTTCTGTCTTTATTCATGTCAGCTCTTCACTAAATCACAGATTTCAGTACCCTTTTTCAGACTTACTCAGACTGAGACAACATGTTTAATACCATTTTCACCTCTGTGCGTCCAGTGCTTCGGTGCCCATGGGTCACATTTCATGTTAGCTCTGCATAAAGACTTGAAGTCTGTGGGAGCCACTTGCCTAGTGCCATCAAATTTAAAAAATAAACCTTACAGCAACTACAACAAACTAGTAGAATGAAAACAGAAGCTGAAGCCATGAAATCTTAAAATGTTGTCCAGAAAAACACTGTCTATAAATACCAGCGTTAGTCAGCGCAGCCTTTTTAATTCAGGTTGGTTGTTACTGTGGTTTCAGCAGTCTGATTAGTGTGGCATAGCTTCCTTTATCCGACCTATTCGCTGGTAATGTTGTCTGCTGAAGAAGTTTGGCTTTCCTTATTCCCAAAAAGGATGTGCTCCATTTTTAAGACAAAGAAAACAAGAGAAAGCATTGTTTTGGGGGGGAAAGCATGTATTTTGTTGTCAACAGCATGCAAAAAGACTTACACAAATGTTTCTAGAGGGTATCTGAGACACAGTTAATGACATTGCTGTGAATACCCATGTGTTAGAGTCTGCACTATTGACACTGCACATTGTCCTACACAGTCACAGGTAGGCCTGTTAACCCACAGCCCCCAGACGTTTTTTTTTTTTTTTGGTACTTACACAGTTCTCCCTGCCTCTCATCTGTCTCTCAGCCTCCCACTTCCATCACCCTGTTTTTGTGGCCGCTGCTCATCGACTCTTTCACTCCTCTTGTCCTCCGCCCCTCTCCTTTTCACACCTAGCCCACGTTTTTTATTGCTCTGTCGCACTCCTCCAGTCTCCAGCTCTCACTAGCTCATGTTGTGCAGCCAGCTTACGTTCATATCTTTAACAAGTCTGTTTTCTCATTCATCTCTTTAACATTCCCTCCATTCTCTGCCGGACCTGCTGGCACACAGGCTGTAAGTCAACCACCTGTTTCTGTCTCTCTGACATGTCGCTTGCCTTTTCACGGATTCACCCTCGTCTTACATTCCTGCTCACAACAAAAGGACACTCTTTTTGTCTACCTTTGACTGAGATTTTAGCTTTCACACTACTCCAAGACACTAACACACACACACAAATTGCGAGTCCTCAGGATCTCATGTAACTATCCCTTTGTTGTGCTGTAATTCAAGGCTGTTGCATTGCAGTCAAGTTGCATAACCAGAAATTATAAATTTACCCTTCAGTTTAACTCCAACTTATGTCTCCTTTGAGGCTGCATGCCTGTCCCTAACCTTAAACACAGACACAATATTGTGATAATGTTTGTCTAAAGATGTAGGGTGTTAGCTAGAGAGTGGTCAGTCATTATTTAGGTCCACATTCTTGCATTGTGTCATCACAGTACATTAAACCAAATCCTCAATATGTTCATAAACCAACACTCTTGTACTTTAGAAAATAAAGTAATTTCACCCGTTTTTCTCCTCCATGGTTAATGTCGTGTCTCCTCCATCTTATATCATCTCTGTCCAGTCAAGTGAGGCGATGAGCTCTCAGATGTCCACCTTGGAGTCGGAGAAGGCGGAGCTAGTGGAAACTCTGTCTAAGAAGGAGTCGGAGCTCACTGTCCTCGGGGAGGAGCTCGAGCGGGTGCAGACGTCTTTGGCCAGTGAAAGGGAGAGCGGGGTGAAGACGGCAGAAGCCCTGCAGAATCAGCTCAATGAGAAGGTGAGTTGTTGTTTGTATTCAGCACCGAGTGACAGGACACACAATGATGGGATGACATTTGATGGTATGTGATATTCAGACTGAGAACCAGTGTGTACATTTGACCTTTTTATGCGAGGTTGTATCCATTAAATGTCTGCATTTTCATGTGCAGCTCGGTGGGTGCAGATTGTTTGAAGTGTGCCTGTGTGTGTGATTATGTGCCCACAGGAGAGCAGGGAGCAGGCTTTAGAGAGCCAGCTGGTCGCGGCTCGCTGGTCCAGCCTGCTGGCAGCTGTGGAAGAGGCAGAGCGGATCATCCAGGACTCCCTGGCTCAGATCGATGACCCGGCACACATCAGCTGCACCAGCTCCGCAGGTCTGACACCAACTCCCCACACACACTTCTCTTGAGGATTTTGATTATAAAAACTGCGCCCTGCTGCACTGATTGAGTAGTGGAGCGCTAAGTAGTGTGCCTGTGGTGTGTGTGTTTCATGGATGTTTATGTCTGAGTAGAATTATGTCCCCTCTAACTGCACTGGTGCCCCTGTGTTTCTCTCTCTTTTCTCTGTCTGTAGACTACCTGGCATCCAGGTGTCAGGCCTCCTTAGACTCTATGGACCGCCTCCACTCTGCCAGAGAGGCCTTCCTGTCTGACAGCACAGGTCAGAGCCCACACAGCCCCATGCCCCCATGAAAGACATGTTAGGCAGAGTGTGTTAGGCACCAGTTCAAACTTCCTGTCACATTGAGTTTGTGCCTGAGGCGCGGATGAGCAACCATGTGTCATGGAGGGCCGTGGGTATGGCCGTGACCACGCTACGCCATGTAAATTTGAAAATGCTATTTTGGTGTTCCATCAACACTACACCACACTAGGCTTTCCAGATGATCGGCCACACCGAAATGCCCCGATACACTTCAAGTCCCCCATCAAGTGAGCACATGCTTTGAGAACATTGTATTTGCTGATGGAAAGCGTAACTCGTTGAGGTAAAGCTATGCTAAATTCAAAGTGTTCAAAGTAGAGTGGCTAGAACTTGGATCACAATACAATATGTGCAGTAGTCCAGTTGTAAAAAAAAATTCAGGGGGGATGGTCAGTTTTTTTCACTTGATGAAAAGGGAGGATGGCAGTTTTACAGGGTGGATGATTTTGACCGTTTTTATTTCAGGGGGGGATGCCATCCACCCTCATCCCCCCTCAACTGGAGTACTGAATATGTGGCGTGAGATCAGAAGATAATCCCACATCAGTATTTTCAAATAGCTCAATTTTCCCTGTGCACATTACGTCACATTGCCATATTTAAATAAAGGTGCATTTTCAAAAGTGCCCCTGACATGCCCTATGAATGTTTTCATTTCAGTGAACCACTTCACCAGGTGATTTCACTGATCAGATCCTCCTCTGGTTGAAGGTCTATTAATCAGTGAAATCAGTGAAAACTTACAAACACTCAGCCCTCAGTGGCACATGGTTGTCAGTCCTTGGCCTAACACTTTGCATTCAACTTTCTGCTCATGAAATCCTATTTTTGTAATTGTTTTCTTCAGTCAAGTTAAGTCAAAATTTATTATAGCACACGATCACAAAGTACGTCTCAGTGCCGTGTGCATATAATAAAACAATAATGAAAAAGACATTATTAAAATATAGAAAAATGTATAAAAGTGAGAATACTATTAAACTATATCTGGTTCAGAGACTCCAGAGATGTTATTGTTGTTTATTTTATCCTCTGTTTACTGGTTGTTTGTGTGCAGGTGTGTCTGAGCTGGTACGAGCAGTCACCCAATGTGGCCACCTAGTGGGCGACACCATCATTCAGGGCAGCGCCACCTCTCACATGGTGCCTGTGGAGCAAGCTGATGGTAAGTGTGTGTGTGTGTGTGTGTGTGTGCGCCATTTAGTCTTTAGTTCTGTCCCAGTGATGAACAGTGGGATGTACTGACACACAAGCATGAATGTACACACTTCCTTTGTGTGCTGATTGTCGGGCTGAGCGTTATCAGTTTTTGTCGTATCACAGTATTGTCTCGATTTTACACTGGGATAACATTTTATCATGGTATTATGAAAATAATGTCCTTGGCATGTGATTCAGTCCAAATGCCTTGTGTGTATCATTGTACTCAGAAAACTCCTGCTGCAGTGTTCACAGTTAGAAAAGAAATATCTGTTGTTTTCAATCAGATAACTTTTTAGTGCGCCTTCCTAGCCAAAACAAGATTGCTGGCTGACATCAGAGATAATTTGCTGTGTTGTAAGATTTGAGATTGAAATGGGCCGGGCGAGTCTGAACACATCCAGTTGTAATGAGGCCCTCCCAAGTAGTTTTACTGTTCTAACAAAAAATAAACACATAAGCCAGTCACCTGCACCTCAACGTTTCTAGTCAAAAAGACAAGCCTGTTGACTTTGTCTGGCTTAATTGGTTGAAATTGGGTCAGCACATTCTTCACCGAACTGAAGCAGCGCCTCTTGTTATGTGACTCTGTCTGGACATCAGTGGGAAGCGCTCTGCATTTGACCCCTTGTGTTTCCATCCTTTGCTAAAGTTTTTGAATGCACTGTTTAATAGTTTGCATACTTCATCCAAATCAGCTGGCTTTCCTTTATCATCAGGTTTGAATCTGAAGGACTGTTAAACATCTGATTTCCCTCAGTTTCCTCTTCTGCACCAGGCCATTGCTGGTGTTGGCTTGGTGCATTTTGAGAATCAGCCCGCATTTCAACAGATTTCAGAACCGAACATTACATAGTGGAAGTTGGGGGGATTTTCATGAGGAAAATCGCTGTCATGGCGGACAGAACACAGCTGCTTGGCTTGCTTTTTGTAAATTTACTTTTAAAATCATTACAACTTGTATTTTAAGGTTACTTCCATGTAACAACCGCGAACATCATTCACAACAGACGACGATTGTGTTCCAGAGGACGTGCAGGTGGCAAAGCGGACACTGCAACTGGGGAATTTCTTGTAATAACCCCTCCCAGAGCCACTGAAGTCAGCAGATTCAAGTTTGGGACCAACAGTGTTGTGGAGGCGTGCCGGTGCCAGTTTTTTGACACCGGCACCAGTATTTTTTCAGTTGAATTGCGAGGAACCGGTCGTAGGTTAGGCACTGGCACAATGTAGGTGGAAAAGCATGGAAAACTGTGGCTATTTCAGAGATGGGTGACACTTGCCTTAGGGGGATATCAGTTGGGGCTAACACATGTTTGTTCAGTGTTTGCTGATGACACTGTTTTTGTCCTTGTGTCCGTCCCATCAGCCCTGTCAGAGAGCGTGAAGGCGTGTGGGACCGAGGCTCTGGCTCTGCTGGGCCAGATGAAGGAGAAGGACAGCCTGGCTGCAGCCGACACGTTCAAGCTCAAGGCGGCTCTGGAAGGCATCTTGGCCACTGCAGAGGTCTGTACTTGTCATGTGTTTGTACCCTGGTTTCCAAAGCTGTGGTGCTCAGTCTCAAAATGGGTCACACACTCCCCAGAGTTGCTGCGTAACAAAAGTAGGAATAAGTTTAACTGAACCTAGATCCCAACAAAAGATTGAAATTACTAAATTTGGCCTTGTGCTGAGACAGTTTGAGTCCTGGCTTTATACTGACTCTCTGGTGGATCTTCAGATTTGACAAGGGGCCAAATCTTGAGTCTGTCTGATTCTTTCTGTGCTTTTAGAAACTGCGTCCTCGAGGTTTGGAGCTGCAGCAGGGGGAGCTGGGAGATTTAGTGGAGCAGGAAATGGCGGCCACCTCTGCTGCTGTGGAGTCAGCTGCTGCCAGGATAGAGGTGTGTGTTCATCTGGCTCTGCTCCATTTGTGTGTTTTCTATCATTGCAGTTGTGTATTTAAATGTACTCGCTGTGTGGGAATGAGTGCATGTACACAGTTCTTGGTGTGTGTGAGGGGGAAAATAGCCCCTTGTCTCACTTTACAGTTTTCTCAACTTCAAAGAGTAATTTTTTTCTCATTTGTGGCTCTGGATTGCAACAGGAAATGCTCAACAAGTCAAGAGCGGTTGACACAGGAATCAAGATGGAGGTCAATGAGAGGTAAAACTTAAACAGTTTCAGTGCAACAGGAACACAGACTGCAGTCATGCTATCAGGTCTCATGTCAGTAGTGCAGATTGTTGTCTCCCTAAATTCTTCATTTCCTTTGATCCAGAGCAGCTCATTTCACATCTGCAGAGGTGGAAACTGATTAAATAGTTTACTCAAGTGCTGCACTTAACTGCAATTTTGAAGTACTGGCACTTCACCTGACTTTACACTTTTTCTGCACTGCATTTCAGAGGAAATTCTGCACCTTTTTCTGCACCACATGAATCTGACAGCTGTAGGTACTAGATAAGAGTTAAAACTTGTTGACAAGATTTGAGGCAGGTATACCTGCAACACTGAAATACTTCTTACAAGTTAATGCATCAATAATTTAACACTATGGAAAGGAACCTTTTTTCACAGTGACTACCTTTACTCTTGATATTTTAGCACATTTTAGAGTTCATACTTTTATACTTTCAAGTTAGATTATGAATTCTGGACTTGAACTTTGGCTGGAGTATTTTTCCACTATGGTGTTGAGGACTTTTTCCACAACTGCACATCTTTGAATATTCATCTCTCTCTCTCTCTCTCTCCCTCTCCCTCTCCCTCTCTCTCTCCCTCTCTCTCTCTCTCTCTCGCTCTCTCTCTCGCTCTTGCTCTCTCTCGCTCTCTCTCTCGCTCTCGCTCTCTCTCGCTCTCTCCGTTGTAGAAATCAGTAAAATCAACACAGACTTTAATGTGATCCAGACAAAAAACAGGAAGCTGTAAATGAAATGGGAATGGTTTATGCAGAGTTGTGCACTTGCTTGAATTTTTGCATAGAAATGAGATTCATAAGAGCACTTAAAATTCTGAACCACATCTACCAAAAAGATCACCCCTGCAGCTGTCAGTGGGTTTTCAATAATGTCAAGCATTCTGCCGCAAATAAGTTTGTGTATGCACGCTTTGTGTTGTTTACTTGTTTCCCCTCCATGAAGGGGCACAAAGATTGAAGATGCAACTGTAACCTCAAACAAACAGGATGAGCAGTAACAAAAACAAGAGACATCAGTGATGGAGGCAGCTGAAGGAATAATTTGACAATATCAAAACCGTTTGATTGGCCTTAAAGGCGCAAACTTATCAAGCCGAGAGTCCCAAAATCCATTTTGATCATGAAGTGTTGGCGATGTAAGGAAAAAAAGATTCTTTTCCACACAGCAACACAAAAACATCATGTGGTATTTGAGCCCAGTTGCAGTTGCTTGCACACTGGGCTCAGGTGCGCAAGGAATTCAACTAGTTGAGCCAGCAAGCCTTGACACACAGCAGAGTCCGACGCCAAAGCAGCAACTCACTCACTCCACTTTTTTTTCTGTCTTGGTGTGAACCTGCTGGAATTCAGTTCTACAGCGAGTACACCGTGGCCTTAATACTGCTAATGTCTATAAATTTAGTCTTGTGTTCACTAACTGCAACTCCACAAAGTTTACAGATGTTTTATAGTTGTACACCCAAATGAGTTTCGTACCGCCACAAAAAGTCACCCTGGATGCTGTCAGTGTGCAGCATCTGTTTCTGGTAATGTGGTAGTCTCATAGTTTCTATCAACAATGGATCAGCTCCAGAAATTATCCCTCCATTACATTACTATTGAGACGTCTGGTTCTCATATTCCTATATTTGGGAGCATCTCGTTACATGTAAATAGACCTTGGCTAATCCAAGCTTACAGGATAAACAAATCACTACAGTTTTGTAGTAAATTTTCATGTCATGCAGTTCCTCCTTTCACTGTGTATCTATCAATATGCCTTATGTTTTTACTTTTTAAATATCAAAAGAGAAAAGGTGTTTAATGCTTGCAGTGTGTAAAAGAACTGTCTGCACATTAAGCATATAACATTTTGGCACTTTCCCTTCCCTCTACGTTTTATGTTGTGGCCCGTTGGGAGCCTTTTTTCCTCATCACTAGCACTGAAGTGGAATAATGTGCAAAACAAGTTCAAATATTTGTTTTCTTAATAATTACTGCACCACTGCTGCGAGAGATAATTATGAGAAAGAAACAAAGGACTACTGCAGTTCGAACTATTTTGAGAATCTAGGTCAGTCGTACCTTGGCTGTGCAGTAAAGAGACTCCAAGCTGCAGCTACGAGTCTCCTCTCTGTGAGGAGGCTGCTTGTTCTCTGATTTGATTTGCACACCGTTTTTTTACATGAGTAGTGGTGGGTCAGGTGTGTTGGTGGTGTTTTTGACAATGTCACTTGCCTGGCGAGCAGACGACACCTCAGCTGTGTTTTGAATTCAATATATTTGTCCAGAAAAGCAGGAAAAGAAGGCGCAGTTATCTTCTGCTGCAAGACTCAAGCATAGATAATTCAGGGAATGACATTTGAAATACTTCCTCACAAACCAAGAGAGGTCGTGTATGTTGAGGCTCAGTCTGTGTCCTGTGCTGTGTCGCCCCCTGCAGGATCCTGGCCTCCTGCACAGAGCTGATGCAGGCGATCAAGGAGCTGATACTGTCTTCCAAAGACCTGCAAAGGGACATTGTGGAGAGCGGCAGGGTGAGCAGTGCTACCGCTGTCTTGTTTTTATTTAGTTTTCCCCTGTCTTTCATTTAACATTTACGGATGAGCGATAATCCTCACAAATGTCTTATTTTCCAACACTGATTAAAGGATACCCGTGATTTTGAATATTTGGCCCGTTAATTACAATTTACCCATATTCTACATTTCAACAAACCATTTAGCAAGTCATGCGGGTGTACTAAAGATTTCATAACATAATAAAAATCCTTTGATCTTTTAATTATGAATTTTTGGTTGAAACACCCATCTTATAATGCGGCAAATAAAGTTATCGCCATTCATAAACCACAGAGCTTATAATAAGGCCTGAAAGCAAATATTTCCTCAGAGACTATTTTCCAACAGAGAGACAGTTTCAGTAAAACTAATGTGGACGACTTTATTACGGTGATGGAATACTGGAGTGAAGAAATTTTGAAGTCACTGAAAGTTAATTTCCATATCGTAGTGGAATGAATTAGAGACAAATGGCTGGATAAAAGGTGGGAAAAATACAGCTACTTGCTTTGGGAAAAGATTAGCAGAAACATGAAGTATAGACATTTTGTTTGTATTGTGCTATTATTATAAACATGCAGAATCACTGATGTGGTTCTTAAAATGAGAATGACTACACAGTATGTGCAGGAATGAAATGAACTTTGATACATACCATCAAGGGTTTTGCATATATTAAAATGTCTGACAGGTTCAGATAATACAGTTCGGCTCTGCTGAAAGCAAAACCCCTAAACACCAACATTTTCAAGCTCTATAGCCTAAAGCGACAAACTTTGTTCCACTTCATTTGCTGATGGCCCAGTATTTTCTCCAGTGTGTCCCATTTTCCAATTTGCAACCCCTGCTGAAGACAACATTGCACATCCACAGCAGATGACCATGACTTATGATGTCTTATGAGTGTGGCCTGGGCCAGGTGACTTAACGTTCCTCCTCTCGTCCACTAGGGGGCAGCCTCCATGAAGGAATTCTACGCCAAGAACTCTCGCTGGACGGAGGGCCTGATCTCTGCCTCCAAAGCAGTGGGATGGGGCGCCACAGTCATGGTGTAAGTGACGCTCTCTCACTTAGGGCTGCACCCATGTACTTTTGTGAGGCTAATATTAATATCTGAATGTTTCTCCACCTATAATGTAATATAAAACAATAACCGGATTCGTAGTACAAATGCAGGTGCAAAACAGGCTGAGCTTTTCAGACAGGCCTGTATTTTTATGTTTATTATCATCATTATTATCTCATTTTATTTTGTCATTAAAGACCATGTCTGCTTTTCTTTCCCTTTTCTTTTTTTTGGTAATAGTTTATTTTTTTTCTCAATATATACATAAAAAATTCACAATCTTAACAAAGCATTCTTAGCACAAAAAAAGATTTTTCTATATAGCAAATTTCACCACTTGATTAAGTCGTGCAATCCTAGAAAAAAGGTCACAAAAATGTCAGTTACACTATCAGCCAAATACTGGCAAAAAAAATATTATCTGACTGATATGGATATTGCCATTTGAAACGGATATGGGCTGATACCGGTAGTCTGCTGGTATTTTGGTGCATCCCTGGGGTGTGTGGTCATTTATGTTCATAGATTCATAAGCAGGAAAGAGAATATCTTGGATGTAACTGCATTCATTTTATGTAACAGAAATGTCTGGTTGAAACAAGGACAATAGAAATCTATTCTTACCCTTCACAGAAACCCTCAAACAAACAAACTGTGGGGTTTAGCCGTCAGCTGACCAGACAGCGAGCTGCTTCTCGCTGTGCTGTGAGCAACTTGTTCGTAACCTTGGAGGAAAGGAGCAAACTCAGTTGTTCTTGTCTTTGAGGGAAAACAGTGTTTATGTATCGGTGATGAATCAGCCGCAGCGCTGAGTGTTTCTGTGCTCTTCCCTCCAGGGACGCTGCAGATCTGGTGGTGCAGGGCAAAGGCAAGTTTGAGGAACTGATGGTGTGTTCGCATGAAATAGCTGCCAGCACCGCACAGCTGGTGGCTGCTTCCAAGGTGAGCAGCGAAGACACGGTTTTCCTCACTTAATTGTTTGTTATTCTTGCCGGTGCATTGATTTTATAGGGTTTCACTGTGTGCTTGCTTTCAGTTGTGAGCAAGAAAAGGGTACAGATTGCTGAAATAGTGGAGTGGTGTTAAAATCGATTGATACCTATAATGCAGCCAAACTGAACAAAGGATTACTTTGCGATGTGAGCAGCAAACCAGTGTCATCTGAGATCCTCCCACCTCTCTCCCTCCAGGTAAAGGCAGACAAAGACAGTGCCAACCTGCACCGTCTGCAGCAGGCGTCCCGGGGCGTCACCCAGGCCACGGCCGCTGTCGTCGCCTCCACCAAGTCTGGGAAATCCCAGATCGAAGAGACGGGTGAGTCGACCACAGGGACTGAACAGTCACATTAGTTGGGTTATTGGTCGGTTGGTCATTAGGTTCATCGATGGGCAAGCTGTTTCATATGATCACTGCATATCAGAGCTATAAGCTTTCATTTTTATTTTTTAATTTTTATCCTCTCTGGTTTTCAGTTCACAAGATCAAAACATTTCAAGAGAAAGACAAGTCATATTGGTACAATGTTTTGTCAGTGTTGTATTAACCCAGAGATATTATGACATTATAGAGGAATTGTCTGTGGTTGTTTGTTTCCAGATACGATGGACTTCTCCAGTATGACTCTCACCCAGATCAAACGACAAGAGATGGATGCCCAGGTAACAAGCGGAGCAGGACGGCAAAAATATCCATCTGAACACGTCATGTGCTCTCACACTGACTCTTTAAATCTTGTTATTCTTTATGTAAGAGAGAAAAAACATAGGCCAGCCAGCAGAGTGAGGTAGTTTTACCGACCTCGAGAAAATTCTCCATACAGGTGAAGCTGCATTGGAAGAAAGTGCCTTAAAATATACCTTTAAATATGCTTGTTACTCCAGTAGTGTGAGGAGAATTTCTTTATATCCCATTAAATTCCGTTGATTAACATTGTAAAAAAGCAAAATAATCTCATTTCTTTGACAATTTATATCTATAATTGTAAGATTGAAAAGCTCAGTGCTGTGCTAAAAGACTTAATATGGATATTTTTGGAGCATAATCTTTGAGTGTGGCTCTATTTAAATAAGTCTCATGTGGGATTTTGTAGGGAAAGTGCAGTGCGTTTATTGGGCAGCCAGATTTCAAGCCCATAGGAAACCATAATACTATACTGACTCTCTGTACTGTGATCTTCTGTGTCTGGACAAAACATATAAAACAGTGAATTTCCAATACTGCTGTGCTCACACACATGGCCTATTGTTGTAAATGCACAAAGAGCTTCTATGTGAAGCTTATTTAGTATATTGCCAGTAGCCTGACCCCCATCTGTGGGTTAAATTAACAAATTGGATTTTTGAAAGTGCCTGAGGACAGAAGAGAAATTGGAGAAATTACAGTATCTAACAAGAATTTTATTTACAGGATTGGCTATCCTAATCCAATGTACACTGAATGTCTGTGTTTAAAGAGATGAATGTTATCTCAAAAGTCATGATAGCCAAGGACTCAGTGTAAATGGAAGTAAGAGAAGATAAAACGGCTAATTGTTCCTCTTTCACATCTTTTTAAAAATTATTTCACTTCTAAATGTATAAAAATACACATAACATCTTTCATTATACCCAAGAAGGAACATCAGATAAGGAGAAAAGAGAAAATAAAATAACTTATGACTGTCTGTTTCTTAATGGTAGAGCATGTGCCCTGATAATAAGGTTAAGGTAAAGGTTGGCGAAACCCTAAATCATTTATGACATTAAAGAAATATTGCCTTTGTTTTAATCTTAATTGCTTTAATTTTGATGTATTTATTATTTTTGGCTGCAGATTCCTGTTTCTTTTTAGTATTCAGTTTAGTTCAGTTTAGTTTTTTAATATGCAGTTTATGTGTTGTATGTTCTGTTTTTTGGTGTATTTTCCCCATGGACTAGCTGCCACATTTGCAGATTTCTAATGGGGATCCAATAAACAGTAAAACAGTAAAGCTCTGTGGGCTGAAAGTGTCAGCCCTGCTGCACTTAACACACCTAACAGTGTTGGTTGTGGTTGTAAATGTGCTCTGTCGCTCCTCTGACCACACCCAGCAGTGATGCAGGAAGGAGGCACAATTACATCACCGCAGCAAGGTGAAACTCTCTGCTTGGGTTGCTCATACTGAACATACATGGAAACAAAGGCTCCACGCAGGGGAAAAAAAAAAAAGTATCTCCACCCAGTCCGCTCTTGTCTTACCACTCTTTGCATGTGGCTAATTATTATAATTATGCTTTTAAGCCTCTCGTGGTTTGTCAGGGGAAAAGGCAGAGCAAAAGGGAAAGAAGAGAAAAAATGATTGTGTTGAATCCATCCCTCCTCAGGTTCTGGTTTTGGAGCTGGAGACTCGTCTGCAGAAGGAGAGAGAGCGTCTTGGAGAGCTGAGGAAGAAGCATTACGAGCTGGCCGGGGTGGCAGAGGGCTGGGGCGAGGAGGAGGAGGGTGAGTCAGACGGGACGGCACAGGGTGATGAATCTACACGTGTTTGGGTGTGTTAAAAGTATGCAAGAAGACTAATATGTGTCTCTCACTCGTTTGCAGGCACAGGTTGATCTGGCCTCCCCCTCCTCCACCACCAGAAGACTTGCTTCTGTCTGCCTCTTTTCCATTTGTACACACACACACACATACACACACACACTCACACACGCACTCACACACTCTTCGGTCTCCCTCTTCCATGTTTTCTTATCTCTCTTTTCTTTTCTTTTGTAAAATCCAAGCCAAATGAAAAGGTGCTTCTTTTCTAAACCCGCTCCTCCTCCAAGTGTGCACAAACTTCCACGAGGACAGCGGAAAGAGTTCAGCAGAGGGGTGTGTTGGACGGAGGAATAAACAGATGGACTAAAAGGAGGGTGGAAACAAAAAACAATATGATCTGACTCTACAGCGCCCCCTCCCTCCCCTTCCAACAGGACTGTTTTGCGCTAATGTCGAGTATTTATTTTATTTCTTTTTCTCCCTGGTCGCCCCGTTAAAGACGTAGCACCACAGCTCGAGCGGTGTCTCCGAGGAAGACTCCACAAGCACAAGTTCTACTCAAGGCATCCCAGGATGCACTGCACAAGGGCCAAACCCGTCAGCAGCAGCAGCAGAAGGGGAGATCAGTGTGACTGTTTACCCCCGCCCCCGCCTCCTCCCCTCCCTCCTTAAATCATGTCTCTGTGTTAAATAGATGACATGCATGCTCTCTTCTCAGTGAAATGTGTTGTTGTACGTCCGTAGGCTTGTAAAGTTGTGCCACAGTGGGAGCCTTACTTCCTCTCGATCTACCGGTGCAGCTCGACGTCGCCCGTTCCCGTGTGACCCCTGCCTTCCATCCCCTAGTTTCTTCCTATTCTCTTCTCACTGTGAGTTAATACCTCTCTCGTCCATGCCGCTCCGCCGGCCGGGTCACTGGAATCTTCTGCCTTTCACGTCCTCACCGTTGTAACGACCGTAACTGTTATTCGGGCTGACTGTATTGTTTTTTTATAGACATTCACACTGAGCGAGCGGCGCGGAGTTGTTTCCTAACGTTTAATCTTCCTTCCCCTGAGCTGTGAGGCTGCTGACTACCTCATGCTACATCGTTGAAGGCCAGAATTAGCGGTGCATCATGGGAAGGTCTGATGAGCAGAGAAGCATTGTTCCTTGACACTAATGATATGGGGGTGTCCATTTCCCCTCTTATAAAGGGAGTATCCCCCCCAAGCCATATATATTAAAAAGAAAAAAAAAAAAAAAAAACAAGTTAGGATATTAAAAGGTCTGGTACTTTTTTCTGATTTGTTACAAAACTTAGCAGCAATTCAAGTCTGGTGAACAAATACAGAGTAGCTCAATAAAGTTCCAGGCCCCTCAACTGGTGCATTTTTTTTAGATAAATGTCTTTGCTGTTGTTGAGTCAGTGGTCAAGGGCTTCTTCATACACTACCACAACAAATCCGACGCCGAAGACTCCTCTGAACAGAGCTGCAACTAAGAGACGGAGCTGGCTGTATGGAAGAGGAGCCGGGATCCGGTCCCACAACGAACTACTAATGACTGTGTCCTCTGACAGACAGCTAGCGTTTCTAAGTTGTTCCCACTGTTGTGTTTCCAAAACCATGCTTCTGATAATAACGATGATGATGATGATAATCCGTTTGGGGTATTTCGGGAAACAGGACCGCCCACATAGTTGGATAGCTCTAATTATTCAGAGTCAACTGTAATTCCTAAAACTTTTGATATTTTTTGTAAAAATCAAACTTGAATGTCAACTGCTAGGGATGTTACAGCCATCCCACTGCACATACCGGTGGCCCTTCACAAGAATTACAAACCTTATGTCTTGAAATATTAAGATTTATCTCGCCTGTCACATGATCCTGCTTCTTCAAATACCCTGGAGGACTGATGGCTGACTGCTGTTATAAATCCTTGACTGACTGACTAACAGTCTGCATTGTAATAGGACCATGATGGACACACGGGCTGTGAAACATGCAGCACACACATGCTTCACTGTTTTCAATAGCTTCTCAAGACCACGGAGCTGTGTGTGTGTATGTGTATATATATATATTATAATTATATATATATATGATACAAGCCTTCTATTGTTGGTAATCTTTTGCTTTTACTTAAACTAGTATTCATTGGCAGCACTTTTGCATCCCTCAAACTAAGGATTCAGTCTAATTGAAGTGAGGATGCCAAGTGGTGCAGATGAAAGCCACCCATAACTAATATCAGTGATGATTTTGGCCACCAGACGTTGTTATTTAACAGAGTTCCTACTTAGATTGGTGAACTCACTTTCAATTTCTTGCCAGTTGGCTCCGCTGACGCTCGTCAGCTCGGCTCTATTAAAAGTTTGAACATGCCTTCGTATGAGTTGTTGAGGAAAGCGTGAGGTGAGCAGGCTTTCGTTTTGAACCCGTCACCTTACCTTCTTTCTGTTTGATGATCTTGATGATGACGATGATGATGATACTTTTGGAGTTTGTCTTTCTCTGTGTCTTAACATCCTTACTTAGTTTTGACGCTCCGCTTCGGCTGTGTATTTCTAAAAAGTTGTGACACTGGGTATTTAACAGACGGTCAAGTAGTATTTGCCAATAATTCTTAGAATTTGTTTTATACCCCTTGGTGTACCAGGAGGGCGGGGTCTCTGAATACAGGGCAGTTCACATTAAGTTGCTGATCACAGAGAAGTGTAGTAAAAACTATCTTGCAAATCCAGTGCCGGTGTAAACTGAGATAATGCTTGTTGGAGTATCTCATATGGCAAGCACCACCCATCTGGTACACCCACTAGGTTAAAGCAAACAGTAGGGGTTGTTTGCAGATACTGTTGGATCCTGATGTTGTATTTAAAAAATTATTTTAGCCGTGTTCTGTCACTTATTCCATACCTGGGCAAAATAGTCGCTGCTTTCATTTGAATATTTGGAATATAAAACATACAAGGAGTGCTTGATTACAGTGACAAGTGATTTGTCCACTTTCTAGGGTATTTTAAGTGTCTTGAGAGATTCAAGCGCAAATTGAGTGGTTCGAATATTTGAAGCTATATTCAACTGTATTTTTGCCCAAATCAGAGTTGTTTATTAATCTCTTTCTCTCTCTCTCTTCCTCTCTCTCTCTCTCTCTCTCTCTCTCTCTCTCTGTGTCTGTAGTCCTACCAGCTCAGCCAGCCTTTCAACTGCCTCACACTGTATTCAAGGACAAACAACAAATACTCAAATAACAAACATTGAAATATGTCTTTGTATGATATACTAAAACGATGTTGGTGGGTTTGTTTTATTTTATTTTAAGTTTTTTTTTTTTTTTTTTCAATTTTTAAAAAATAAATATTTCAACTCATTAATACAGACCCAAGTTTTATTGTTGCTGTTGTTGTTGTGTGTGTGTCCCAATTTTGCAGTGTGACATAGCAGCCATGTTACCCCTGAGCAAAAAAAATAATATCATGGAATATTATTACCATTAGGGAAATGGTAATTATGAATCTACCTCATGACTAATTTTGTTTTTAGTGTGTAAACTCTCAGTATATGTCAAGCACGATTCAGTGCATAGTGTTGGTCCATATCTCAGTGACTGATTAAATACATTTTTCATCAATCGCCTTGCCTGGCATTGGCATTATGCAGTGAGAAACCCTGAGAGATGTGGAAAGGGAACGAATGTGTATATTGACAAATTTAATTGTGGTCACATTCCAGTCAGTTCAATACCAACACAGGGAGGGGTGTGTGTGTGTGTGTGTGTGTGTGTGTGTGTGGTTGCACAAAGAGGGGTTGTGTGTTACCTCAATACTGACAGGAGCAATAACCTCACATTTACATTAGAGCTAAAATCCTAATGCACTTAATTGATTTTTCAGGGAAAGATTCTTTTCCAGTAAAAGCATCGACTTAAGTAGAGCAATGCTCCAGGTACTTTTCTTTGAGGATTCACACATCACAGAGAGCTTTTATCCCTCGATTCAATGTAAAGTGCTTTGTTGGCATGAAATTTGAAAGAATATTTTTGACACAATTAGCATTGTGAACAAGTTTCTTGTTCGCTCACTCTGTGGCTGCCTCTTGGTCTCTCTCTCTCCCCAGTTTGCCCAAGGGGGAAATCAAGTTTATGGGCACAGAACACTCCACACAGAGAGACATAAAGTTATAAATATTGTAGGACTTATGAGCCAATGACTCAGAGTAATCTGAAACCACTGTACAGAGATTACAGAATCTCTAATCTGAGGGAAAGTTCGCTCCAGGATTGACCGCCACTGCTACCATCTACTGATGAGTCTTATTTTCTTTTCTCCACCTGAGAAGCAGCACAAAGGAATCCCAGTGAGACGACAACACAAGTAAAATGGAATACAGTGTAAAATAAACAAATGTCTATCTAACATTTAACAGTTTAACTTGTTTCAGGAGGTTGTAACAAGTACAAACATTTTAAAACGAGGCAGAATAAGGCAGATCAGCCACTAGCAACAAAAAAATGGGGCTTGGTTCAAGAGAAGTCTGGAAACAAGTGGAAATATGTCATCCCACGTTCTGGTATCTCTGCCAGGCGGCAGCCCGGAGGGCTACATGTGTGGTTCTGTGTACCTCTTTGTGTGTGTCTGTCCACAGCTAATCTCACACACTACTGGGCCTATCCGCCTAATATTTTTCATGCACAGTTATGACTGTGTGATCTCTTGTGGTTGCTGTGATTTAAAACCTTTGAAAACCGTGTCTTACACCACAAATGAGTGCTTACTCCTCAGCTGTTTTTTTGCCCAAGTCCAAGCACTGGAGAAAGGGACACACACAGGCAGTGCCTCCATATTTTCCCTTCTCCCACAGGGTGGAAAAAAGGATTTACTGATTGTTCCTGTCCAGGTGTGTATGTCAAGGTAAGACAGCATGCCTACTGGAGATCTGCACTCTACTGACTGATTGTACTCTTCTATTTCCTTTGTTTAAAAAAAAAAAAAAAAACAGAATATGAGACTAAATGACTTTTTGAGGGAAAAAATGTATATATATTATTTTATTTATTTATTTATTTATTTATTTTGCTGTGATGAGTATCGTAATTTTGTGTATCCTGATTATTTTTAGCCATACTAACACCCCTGGCGTTTATCCGGTGTCAATATGTCCAACATTAACTAATTATTTGGGGTTTTTTTTTCCTCTTTTGGGAAATTGCCAGCATCCTGGGACAATGCAGTTGGGCAAAACTACTGTCAGCAAGGATTGTGATGACTTGTAAATGGAGCAAAAATCAATGTGCCAACCAAATCATCTAAAAAGCATACAATATTGGTCATTATTGCTGACAAAGTTGCTCATCAGCATCAACTCAAATTACAGTGTTTTCTTGATCTGCGTTGCCAGATGATGCATTCATTAATCCTCTTTGTATTTTAGTAAATACATGAGTTCAGAGGACTTGGGTGCCAGCCTGGGAGAGAAACAGAGGAGCAGGAGGCTGACAAAGTGGCCACACTGACTAATGGGAGCTCTGACTTTCAGAGTGCATTCCTCTAAACTGAGCAGCTGAATTTTGACCAAACTCGGGGAAAGCAGCCTTGAATGCACCACGGTGCACGCACCCCCTGCACTCTCTCCTCTGGTGACATAACATCTCTGTAATGGCCATGTTCAACAGTGAGAAGATTACCTCTTGCCTGATTTGGGCGATACAGTTTGCAGTGGTGCGGTGCGGTGTTGCTCTGCCTGGTGCTGCTGTCACATGGGGACGGGGTGGGTGGGTACATGGTGCTGGTGGGGGGAGTGGGGGGTGTTGAGAGAAAGAAAGGCTGAGCTATTTTTAGTTTCTGCAGTCCTGAGCTGGCTCTGGCTTACAGCAGGTCTCCTGGCAGCAGCAGCAGCAGCCTCTCTGTCTGTCTGTCTCCCACCCCCCGCCCTGCTCCTCTCCACCCTCAGCCCTGGGACACAGACAGCCAACGGCGACCAAAGACCCTCAGATATCACTCTATAAGCTCACTTTACCTCTCCAAACACACCGACACTCACCAGGAGCTTGTTCTTGGTGGTTAATGCCAAATTGAACACACACATAGGCTGGTGTTGTGTGTGACCCAGGATCTGATGTGTTCACTGCTGCTGGGACATTAAAATACATAAAAGTCAGTGGCCCATGAGTGTCCTTCACTGCCAGTATGATGGAGAACCCCCCCCAATCACGCCTATTAAAAACCAGTGCAAAGAAAATGTGACTTTCTTCACACGTTATGTTTATTTGTGTCATTATTTATTGATCATGTTTTTGAATCAATTAGTGGGTTTTCTCGTCTTTCTCTAATGCAATTTTATATTGCTTTCTGTGTAATCAATTGCCTTTTGGGCACAGATAAAGCTGAAGTTCTTCATTTAAGGGCCTAATGCATCCAAGAGACTGCCCCACCACTGAATTAGTAGAGCAGGGGCTGCTAAAAACAGTTTCATTAGTCTTGGTGCTGGTGGAAAATTTAATGTGCTGAGATCTAAATGCTATTTCAGAGGATTTCACACCTTTACAAGAATAGATGTTGGAGGAGAACATTGAATACCTGTCATTCTTGGCATGAAAACACACAAAAATGTAAATGTAAATGTCAGCACAATACAGAAATACTAGTCTTAGGCTTCAAAAGCCCATTTTGATCTGATAGTGATATTGATCTGATATTAGATGTGCATCACACCAGTGGGAGATGGATGTATAAATCCTATTTTCTGTTCATGTGTAAATGTAGTCATAGCCAGCACAAGATTTTTGGACAACATTTTGCAAAAAAAAAAAAAAAAAAAAAAAAAGATTCAAACAGCTTTCTCCAGCCCAGTGTATGTGTGGTCCAGTGTTATGTTTGTCAGCAGGCCCAGAATTCGATAGCAGACCTCCTGATCCCAAATCTGTCCCAGCAAAATAACAACACCGTACTCAAAGATACTCCCAAAATCTATAATTAACCCGTAATCTATAATCACCAACTGCACGGCCATAGTTTCCAATATTCCAAGGAAGGCTCCAAAATACATTTTTCACGCCCATTTTAGGGGAATGAGCTCTCTTATCCACTCAAAAGTGTTTTAATTATTGTTTTAGATCATTCTCATGGATAGTGCCATGTCTTTTGTTGTCTTTTAAACGCTGTTTTATGGTGTTTCTCCTTCAGATAGCACACTGTGAAGGGGGACTGGAAAGAAGGGAGGGAGAGGAATGACATGTGACAAGGTTTGAGCCCACAACATTACACACCTTCGCCTGCTGAGCTGCTGGTGCGGCCCATGTCCTTGGTTATTTTCATTCACCTTCTTATTCATAAGCTGGGCCTTGATCCCTATGAAAACAGCTGAACGAAACATGTTAAACCCAATGTTTATCACTCCAGTGCGACTGAGAGTTTCACAGAATCACCACAGAATTAGAATGGAGGAAGTGGGTGGCTTTATTCAAACCAATGTCCTCCATTTTGTCGGCTCAAACTATAAAGGCTGCCACATAACTTTTCATTTTCTTCTCAGTAAACAGTGATGACATAGCTCCTACCATAGAGGAGTGGATGGAGATGTGCAACAAATACACTATATTACCAAAAGTATTCGCTCACCCATTCAAATGATCAGAATCAGGTGTCCTAATCACTTGGCCTGGCCACAGGTGTATAAAATCAAGCACTCAGGCATGCAGACTGTGAAACAAGACATTTGTGAAAGAATGGGCCGCTCTCAGGAGCTCAGTGAATTCCAGCGTGGAACTGTCATAGGATGCCACCTGTGCAACAAATCCAGTCGTGAAATTTCCTCGCTCCTAAATATTCCACAGTCAACTGTCAGCTCTACTATAACAAAATGGAAGCGTTTGGGAACAACAGCAACTCAGCCACAAAGTGGTAGGCCACGTAAAGTGACGGAGAGGGGTCAGCGGATGCTGAAGCGCATAGTGCAAAGAGGTCGCCGACTTTCTGCACAGTCAATTGCTACAGAGCTACAAACTTCATGTGACTTTCAGATTAGCCCAAGTACAGTACGCAGAGAGCTTCATGGAATGGGTTTCCATGGCCGAGCAGCTGCAGCCAAGCCACACATCACCAAGTGCAATGCAAAGCGTCGGATGCAATGGTGTAAAGCACGCCGCCACTGGCCTCTAGAGCAGTGGAGACGCGTTCTCTGGAGTGATGAATCACGCTTTTCCATCTGGCAATCTGATGGACGAGTCTGGGTTTGGAGGTTGCCAGGAGAACGGTACATTTCAGACTGCATTGTGCCGACTGTGAAATTTGGTGGAGGAGGAATTATGGTGTGGGGTTGTTTTTCAGGAGCTGGGCTTGGCCCCTTAGTTCCAGTGAAAGGAACTTTGAATGCTTCAGGATACCAAAACATTTTGGACAATTCCATGCTCCCAACCTTGTGGGAACAGTTTGGAGCGGGCCCCTTCCTCTTCCAACATGACTGTGCACCAGTGCACAAAGCAAGGTCCATAAAGACATGGATGACAGAGTCTGGTGTGGATGAACTTGACTGGCCTGCACAGAGTCCTGACCTGAACCCGATAGAACACCTTTGGGATGAATTAGAGCGGAGACTGAGAGCCAGGCCTTCTCGACCAACATCAGTGTGTGACCTCACCAATGCGCTTTTGGAAGAATGGTCAAAAATTCCTATAAACACTCTCCTCAACCTTGTGGACAGTCTTCCCAGAAGAGTTGAAGCTGTAATAGCTGCAAAAGGTGGACCGACATCATATTGAACTCTATGGGTTAGGAATGGGATGGCACTTCAGTTCATAGTATGAGTAAAGGCAGGTGAGCGAATACTTTTGGTAATATAGTGTAGATGTCATGGACAAACTGACATGCTCCTTGCCTAGATATTATAAATATCTGGTCAAGGTGGACTGAATAAATTTCATAGACAAGATTTAATATAAAACTTAATTCTGCAACCTGCCAATAACCTGCCGTTGTCTTATGTAAACAGTCTCTGCTCACAATGCATAGATGCTCAGGAAATGATCCCATATGGGACTTCCCTCATGGAATAATTTATTTCTCACTTTTTGTTTTTATGATTTTACTTTATTTTAGTTTTTTTTTTTTTTTTCTTGTCAACCACATTGTTTTACTCATTTATTTTCTTTTTCCATATAAATACAGTGTGGAAACTGTGAAATTAGGACAATTCCTCTTGACCTAGAATTCATTATGTCATATTTATATTAATATCCATTTGTGTTTGTTTTGTTTTTCTCTCCCTCTCTCTCTCTCTCTCTCTCTCTCTGCAGCCCCTCTTCTTTACTTTTTTATTCTTTGGCTATGTAAGCATAAAATAGAGCTGGAGAAATTACTGTATGGAGTGAATACGTATCATGTTTTTTATAAGTTCCATGGTCGTCAGTAAAAAATAGCAGTAACTTTTGATAATGTCATGGAAACAAGGCTTCGGTACAAAGCGACCACAGGGAGAATATGAGAGACTGCTGCTGTTTTACCAAGGCAGAGGCAAAACATCTCAGCTGGCTGACTGCACATGATCAAGGTTCATTTCCATGACAACGTTGCCAAAATTCCATGGCAACCATGTTAGTTGTAGTGGTTGTACCAAGAGGGCTTAACCACTGCATGTTCCACCGCAGCCATATGAATGCTCTCACTGTCCAGAGCGGTTTCTCAGCCATCCGGGCAGCAAAGTGCCGTCACTCAAGCCGCCTTCACTGAGGGACTTTGATTGCATTGTTTAGTGCTTGCCTTGCACATTGCGCCCCAGCGAGGAGGACGGCCCTCGGCCTAGCTTTGAGTGCCTGATACAGACATGAGGTCACAGGATGAGGGTGAAAAAGCCTCTACGTCTCCGCCGAGCGCTCTGGGCAGCTCTGCCCAAGTAAACAAACACGCAGCCGGTGCTGTGCTTCCCTCAGGGGCAATATTTCCCCTCAAACAGCACAAAAGCAGCTTTTAGTTGGCAGTACAGTCAGCGCGCTCTTTATGGCTGCTTATCGATCATCAATACCTAGCAATCACAGAGAAACTGCCGCTGAGGGTTTTACCGCACAGGCTGCCCACCACATTATTCTTTACTTAAGCCACAAGAAGACACATTTTTCACAGTTATCCTGAAGCAAGTTGATGCTTTTTCGTTGTGCTGTGACTCAACTGACTTCATGTTGGATGATTAAACATTTGTGTTGTCTGCTTGATGCAGCTGGAAAAGTAGATTAAAGCCATAAATCAAGTGCAGGGGCGTTATAATCTGCTCTGTGGTTGGTGTTTGTATTGTGTATTGTGTCCCTTTATAGCAGCAATCCTACAGTGTCAGTGTGGCGGTTTAGTATGTGTGTGTGTGTGTGTGTGTGTGTGTGTGTGTGTGAATGAATATGTTTTTGTGAGTCTGTGCATGGTGAATGGTTATATTGCAAGTCATTAGACTTTGTGTTTATGTGTGTGTTATAATTGGCCTTATAGTTCATGTCTCTTTCAGTATTCAATGCATGTTAAAGTTCAATGCTTCTTGTGTTATTCAGAACAGCTTGACTATTAGCAGAAGGTAAACAAAGCTGGAACCAGACATATTTTCTCTATCTTATTTGTTAGGTCTATTGCATTAGATACACGCCCAATCAACATACATACACATAGCATCATACATTCCGAGATCAAGGCATGGACAGTGGTTGGCCTGTCCATGTCCGGTAACTGGCCAATTACTCTCGGTTGCGTTTAAAGTCCAACCTATGTACGGGGCAGGCCCAAGCCCAAGAACATAAATATGTATCATTTCCTGATATTGACACTCATTCTGACTGAGATCCTGCGAGAGCTCTGTCACACTGAGACCAGCGCTGCTTTGCTTTACATGTGACCAAATAAATATTATATCTGAGAGCTGAAGATTGACTCCGGTCTGTCCTTGGGCATTCAACAAAAGAATCGGGTCCTAACATGTGTGAGTGTGAATGTGTTTGTGAGTCTGTGCATGTTGGATAATTGTGAGCCATTAAAATCTGTGTGTGTGTGTGTGTGTGTGTGTGTGTGTGTGTGTGTGTGTGTGTGTGTGTGTGTGTGTGCGTGCGTGCGTGTGAGTGTGTGTGTGTTTGAGTGTGAATGTGTTTGTGCATGTTGGATAATTGTGAGCCATTAAAAACTTTGTGTGTGTGTGTGTGTGTGTGTGTGCTCTCATATTTTCATACTTATGAGGACAAAAATGTCAGGTTAAGATTAGAATTAGGCTTAGGGTTTAGACTGTGATAAAGGATAGGAAAGTAGTGGAAAGGGTTATTGTCAGCGGAAATGAACACAGTCGGTAAGAGTCCTCTTAAGCACAATAATACGTGTGTGTGTGTGTGTGTGTGTGTGTGTGCATCCAGGCCAGGGGCAGCATGAGAAACACAACAGCCAATGCCATGTCAGGATGCAAGTCCTTATTTACCCTTGTGTGTGTGTTAAGTGAGCTCTGTGTCTGGGCAGAACAGCAGCACGGCTGTACGAGGGGACCCAGCGCTTCTGAAAACTGGCACCTCAACCAAACTTGTTTCTACAGGTCCCAACATGGCAACACAACTCCCGGGATAGCAAGAAATAGACAGTAAGATAGTAAGAAAGTAAAAGACATTTCATAAGAGAAAGAGGGAAAACAAAAAACAAAAAAAATGTTAATTTTACTCAGACAGAGAGACGCAAAGTTCAGCAGCTGCAGTCACACATAGGCAAATTGTTTTTAAACCTAGTGTGACCCAGATGTGATCTTTCCCTGCAGATGTAAAGATAGACAACTGTAAAATCTAGGTCATATAGGGTTAAAAGTCACGTGTATTTGTGTGCTGGGGAGGGGATAACAGCTTTGGTAACTTCCCATGTATTACTTACATTACACATCTAGATTAATTATCACATATAGTGAGCCAAACAGTCAGTCCTGCCCTACTTTTTGCATTGGACAGAGACAGAGACAGATGCACAGATGGAAACATAGACATCAACATAGAGAGGCGGTCAGGTCAATCAAACAAATAGATAAAGCAAGCGAGTGAGTGAGAGAGAGAGAGAGAGAGAGGTAGACCCAGACAGTGCATGACACCAACTCCTCCACTGCTCTGCTTTAGGAAAGAGAGTGAGCCAGGGTTGCTAGGAGACCTGGCCCAATGCAAACACGGCGCCATCTGCTGCAGTGATATTTGGAGTGGGTTGGCTGAGTCGGCCAGAGACTGAGAGAGAGAGAGAGGAGGAGGAAGAGAGACAGAGGGAGAGAGGTGTGCCATATTGGTCCTGCGAGGCTGCGTGGAAATACCGTGCCACATCAGGAGGAGGGAGGGAAGGAAACAGTGAAAGAAGGGTGAGAGGGAAGGAAGTAAAGCGGGAGGAAGGAAGGGAGGAGGAGAACGGAGGAAGGAAAGGGAGGAATGTGATGTCAGGTAGGTGAGGAAAGAAGGGAGGCAAGGAAGGATAGTAGAAATGTAAGCAAGAGCAGAATATAGATAAATGTATTAGTAACAGGTAGGACCCTGCAATCCATTCCATTCCCAAAGAAAATATGCGCTCACATTCATTTTTGGATCAGGTCAAGATATGACTGGGCAAATAGTCCATAAAAGCAACAAGCTGGTGGAGAGGAAGCAAAGCTGCTGTTGTTTTGTTTTGTTTTGGAGTCCCTGATAATAACAAGATGTTGCATTTGTTACCATGGGGACAATAAAACAGGATGGGAGGGCTCCAACATGTCACCTTCAGCGCTCACAGCTCTGCTGGTTCAGTCTGCTTCTTCCTGTGACGCCCGCTGGGGGCTGCTTGTTCACTCAAACATCCACCTCATCATTAGCGTGCACGCTTCGTTTCTCACACCATTACTGTTATCACTGCTGTGTTTAATTCAGTGGGAGTGTGCTGCTGTCAACAGCGTGTAGATGTAGCCGCTCATGCCTACACTTACACCTGCAAAACGTCACCTGACACTGTCACCTATTTCACGAAAATATGGGGTCAATTCACAAACTGTCTCAAAAAAAAAAAAAAAAAAAAAAAATACAACTGTAAATGTAGATTTGTAAAAGAATAAAAAAGGTGTGTAAAAGCAGCTTAATATTTATATTGTCTAGCAGCTGCTTGTTCATCTTAAATTTATTTATTTTTGTCTGTCAGTTTATATGCTCATCTTTATAAAACAATGAAACATGGAAACAAAATGAGTAAAAAAAAAAAAAAACACCTTATGTTTATAACTGTCAATAAAACATACATTATACAATCTAAGTTTTTGTCTTTTTGCCAGCCAAGGATTTAATAAGTCCCATAAATTCTTGCTTTTGTAATTGGTGTTGAGGTTATTCTGACGGTTGTATTTAATACTGAAATAGCATTTTTCACTTTTTGGTGTAGACTAGACTGGTTTATTTGTGGTTTATATACCTCTATTATTTATATTTAAAATGCCTATTAACCTGCCACCTCTACTGACCAGTGATGATGGATACCAATTCATACAAAAAAACAACAGATTATGTACAATGAAGCCTAAGATGAAGCACAAGATTAAAGCTTGCATGACAAGAGAGCAACAACATATTCCATACACATATCAAGGTGCATTTTAATAGATGAAGATCCAATGATATATAGTCAGCATCAGCATCCTCCTTTACAAAAGACATTAAAATTGAAACATTTTCAGTAAAAAAGTAGTAATTATCGTACAGCCAATGTGGGGTACCAGAGAGAAAGCATGACATGACCTAAAATCATATTCATTCATCATCATATGGATCATAGATAAAACACAATACATTAACACTATTTACAGTTTGTAACACAGAGGTTGACATGAATGGTAATCCTCATGGCGAATACAGTCAATAGAATATATTCATATATTAAGATCTTTTTGTTTACAAAAATCATAATGCATTATATATCACAGAAGAAAGGCTATCCACAACCTTGGCTATCAGCTATACACACACACCCCCTTGTTTTGCAACACTTTGCCCAAGCAAAATTAGATTAGACGGGTGGGTTCTTTGGTTGTGCTGGGTTATTTTCGTAGCGTCTGACAGGTGGGCCGAGCTGCCTGTTGGCCAGCTGCTGGAGTCACTGAAGAGATTATTCTGTTTGGGTTTGGGTGTAATTGGATAACTTGAACAAAGCCTGTCACACACCGGGTAACTTTTAGGGCAACGCTTGCAACGACAGGAACAAAGTGTCACACACGCAGGGAAACTCGTTTCACAAAAAAATTTCAGTGTGTGCAGAGTTCAACACAAGTATCCTGTGGCTCCACTGTACTGAGATGAAACTGATTAGACATGGTTACTGACTGTAGTACTGTGGCATACACTTTTCTGCAACTCTAAGTCACATGAAATGTTCTCATCACGAAAAATTTCATGGAGACGTAGCAAAAAACATTTGTCTTTAGTTTATGCATGCACTACCGTTGCATCTGCAAAGGAATGAAGCAGCAGTAACGGATTCTGTCACTTGAAATGAATGAATCTCCATCACATGTTCAAAGCGGTAGCATCCTGGCCTTGGCGACAGAGAGCCACAATGACGGCTCCGTACTAAATGTTACAATCAACGTCGTTGCTTGAAAAGTGTTAACCATTCATGTTCAGTCTATAATGCATGAGCAACTTTTCAAGGCAATGGAAATGGACAATGTCGGTATGGAAGAGGAATAAAAGAGGGAATACTGGTTTCAATTTTCAAAACTAAAGTGGGTAATATGGTGGTGCTGTAAGTAACAAAAGAATTGGGGGAAAAGTAAGTCCGTGTGAGTTGGTAAAAGTCTCCATCTACATTGCCTGAGAATGCTGCCCACATAAGGTTTAAGTGTTAGGAGCGAGTGTTTTTGTTTGGGCCGGTTAGTGAAGGACACTGTAACAGCAGTCAAACAGCAGTCATCCCACACTGACAGAGAGCCTATTACATTTTTCAGTACGTACTGCTACTGTAACATACTACTGTAGTCATGTGAAAGCCTAGTAACATTTGTGTGTTCATCCTTTTTTACTTGAATTGAACTGGCTATATCTAGTGCCATTTTCTGAAAAGGGGTTGTGTTTTCTGTACTGATCACTCGCTGTTCTCCTCGCCTGCAGAGCATCGTCTTTACTCATTGACCTCCAGTGGCAGAAGGATGCTCACGCTTGCTGCCAGCAATACCTTTGGGAAACCCAGCCAAAGTTTTTCACCTGAGACACGCGCTTATGTTGTGTAATTCTATCTGGCCACGTAATAAAAGCAGATGCAGCGATGCATCAGCGACACCAGACATACACAGAGGGGATCAGCAGATCGCATTACACGACTTGGTGTATCGAAGGATGAATAAAATCCAAGGGACCTGCTTTGCTGCTGTGAGGTCACATTCCTCAGAGGTTTTAGGACAAGCTGATAGCTGTTTGTATCCCTTTTGCTCTCTCATCCCAGCCTGCTGTGTCACCGCTAAGACCTGGAGTGGATCCCGGCCCGCGGCCCTCCGTTATGCGCCACTGCAGAACAGGATCAGGATCTCTCCCTCTGTCACTCGGACTCCCCTCCATGCCGGGCAGCCTGACAGACAGCTAGCCACCCCCCTCCCGTCCCTCCCCCCTCCCCCACACCCATGTGCTCGGGCCTCCGTGCCGAGCCTCAGCGCCAGGCCTCATCACTGGCCCAGCTGGCATGGCCCAGATCAGCTGGATTTGTTATAATCATCTTAGGTCATCTCATTCACACTGGGGACAGAGTGAATGCCCATCGGCTCT